>NC_057801.1:732112178-732306277 GCF_018294505.1 Triticum aestivum
CTCCCCCCTCTGGTCCGAATTGGACTAGGAGGGAGGGGGGGGGGCGGCGCTCCCCCCTTTCCTTCCCCCTCTCCCCCTTCCTTCCCCCTCCTAGTAGGAGTAGGAAAGGAGGAGTCCTACTCCTACTAGGAGGAGGATTCCTCCTCCCTTGGCGCGCCCAAGGGGCCGGCCAGCCTCCCCCTTGCTCCTTTATATACGGGGGCAGGGGGGCACCCCAGAACACACAAGTTGATCTACGGATCGTTCGTTAGCCGTGTGCGGTGCCCCCCTCCACCATATTCCACCTCGGTCATATCGTCGCGGAGTTTAGGCGAAGCCCTGCGCCGGTAGAACATCATCATCTTCACCACGCCGTCGTGCTGATGGAACTCATCCCCGACACCCTGCTGGATCAGAGTCCGGGGATCGTCATTGAGCTGAACGTGTGCTGAACTCGGAGGTGCCGTACGTTCGGTACTTGGATCGGTCGGATCGTGAAGACGTACGACTACATCAACCGCATTGTCATAACGCTTCCGCTTACGGTCTACGATGGTACGTGGACAACACTCTCCCCTCTCGTTGCTATGCCATCACCATGATCTTGCGTGTGCGTAGGAAACTTTTTGAAATTACTACGTTCCCCAATAGCCCCACCCAAGGGGTGCCCCCGGTCATGGATCTCATCATCACCCTATGCTCCCCGCGACCGGCGCAGACATTGGTATCGACCACTACCGGCGGCGTGGGCTGCCCCCGCCCTCTACCATGCAGCGTCGAAACTGTGCCACTGCGTAGTCCTCTGACTACGTCGCGTCGTCGTCCCTGCACGCTTGCCGGGAGCAGGTGAACTCACGAGCCGTGCTCCTCGTGGCGCGCGAGCTGCTGCGGTGCATGCCAGTGGAAGGCGGTCGCGACGCCTTACTCACCTGCCCCTGGTGTGTCTGCTTGATGCCACCTAGGAGGCGTGGCACCTTTCTGCATCTGTCGGTGTCGTATACACCTCTGGGGACCGGCCTCCGCCCCTGCTGCGTCTGCTTGTCCACCTGGGCGGCCCGGAGCGCCTCGCGGGGGTGGGTCTGCACGTGGAGCCGCCCCCCTGGCACATGCAGCGCACCCCAGGGCATGACCGGTTTAGACGGGCTCCATCAAGGCAATGACGAAGAGCCGCCCCCAGGCTGGCATGGCAGGATATCAGAGATGATGGACAACGGAGCAGAAGGACTGTGGGCTGGCCTCATGGCGATGGCCCCTGGTGCCTCCGTGACGCTGTTGGTGGGCTCATTGTACGAACAAAGGAGAGCCCCGTACACCTTCCCCCCTCCGTCTGAGACGTTAGGATTGCCAAGGACAGACGGGATCGGGACCTCCTACGAGCCAACCCAGCACCTCACCAGTACCTTCGATAGCAATGGTCGCCAGCTATGACCAATATCTTTGGAACATGTCGCGCTAACCTTCAATCGCAGGTAAAGATGGTGGCGCGCCTCCGGACATCGGCCCCACCTCAGGCAGGCAGGGCACGCCCGGTGATCGCATGGGGGAAGCCCTGCGTTAGAGCTCCGGCCCACCGCATCATGAGGAGCAGGGCGCCACCACTACAGTGGCATGTGTCATCTTGAAGTGCGTCCTCCGCCAGGGAAGGCGCCGGCGAGCCCTTCCCCCAGCTGAGGGCCTGCAACCACCCGACCATCGCCTGCGTAGCCCCTTACCCCTTGGTCCTTTCCTAGTTTCCGGATGCCCCAACGATGGTCGGGGCATGCGTGGGATGAGGTCCCTTCCTTGGAGGCAAGAAGTGCCCTAAAGTCTCCGCTTGTGACACTCTTACGTAATAATCAGTGGGGATGTACACACCCTGGAGTCTCCTGAGTGCTGTCCCTAAGCCTCACGGGGACACCCACCCATGTCCAAGTGGAAGGACCATGCTCCAGGCTGGTAGTCGACACTGTCCTCCAATGGCTATGCCCACGCCTAGTGGAAGCACTGAGCTCCGCGCTGCTGAGAAGACTAGTGTAGATGCCGGATGCGGCCGTCTTTCTCGCTCTCTTTTGTAATTTGATTTGCTACTTTTGGAATGAAATTCGAAGTTTCATACACGTGTTTAAAAGGGGGGGGAATTTTACGATTCACTGTGTTTCTTTGTTCTCCGATTTGTGTTTGAGAGGCACGGCTCCTGCCTGCTGCTCTCCCCCAAATGCCCCACAAGCAGGGGCTGGGTGTGGTGTACACGCCTGAGCTAGCCCAAGCGGCATCAGGGCCCCCTCGGGGCCAAGGATATAACTACTGCGAGCCCGCCCATGTGCACACCTTGCCAAAGCTTTGGCGTTTGGCTCCTCGCGCGGTGCTCTCGAGCGAGCCAGCCGGCACACACCATGCCCGGCATCCGGCTCTGGGCCTCACGGGTGCTCAACACTGGGCGCCCCCTACAATCCCGTGAAGCTCGACGCCAGGCAGAGGCACACCAGGAGGCCTTAAGCTCTCGCAAGCCCCTCCTGAGATTCCATGGATTGGGGGCCCCGGAGGACTCGCCCCAGGAGAAGCGCGTCTCTGCGATACAAGAACCCATCCAAGACTGCAAACACAAAGATAAGCCATGCCAACTACTCTAGTCAGGAGCCCTCCAGCTCACGACAACATGTTTTTAAAATTAATTTAAAGGGCATATAATTGTTCCATGTATTATAGGGGACCCCCTCCAAAAAATGCTTTCACGCCCCGCAAGGCCATACCCAAAATTTTGGCAGGAAAACATGGGAATACAAGCCTAGCAGGATGCGCTACCGCCGGTGTCGATGTTGTTGTCGTCATCATCAACTCCGCCCTCTTTGGCCGCGAGTGCAGCCACGTTGTCTGCAAGGGCAAATTCCGCAATCAGGTTGTCCACATGGCCATCCACCCAGCTCGCCAGGTCGCCCTCGGTTACTTCGGGCACGGTGGCTAATGCGGCGTTGAAGTCGAAGTCGGGATCAAGGCTTAGTAGCCAGCTGAAGACGCGCGAGAACGCGCGCCTAAGGAGGTCTCGACTCTTCTCTCCGACGAGCTGGTGCACCCTCACGCCCCCGCCTTTGAGGCAGGTCACGACCTGGGTGGAGAAGCAGAGGTAGCCGGCATCATCAGCTTCGTACGGGCGGGAGCTGCTCCCACCGCAGATGGTGTCGAGGGCCCGGTTGGCACTAACCCTAAGTGACAGTGTCCTGGACTAGGGGATACTCACCATGTCATCTCCCAACTAGCTGGATCGGGCCGAGGACCCCCATGGCGGTTTACTCATGGGACACTTCGGGCAGCCCATGCCACATACAAGGGAGATCCCACAAAGACTTGGCGCACAAGACAAGGACTCTTCTAAACTCTAGGCCTCTAGTGTGTAATATAAACCGAGGCCAGGCTAGTCAATAGACAACATCTAATATTCATTAGAACAATCTCGTGGTAGTTACATGTACTCTGTACTACACCCATATGAATACAATCAAAAGCAGGATGTAGGGTATTATCTCTTTGAGAGAGCCCAAACCTGGGTAAAACCCTGTGTCCATGTTACCATCGCTCCAAGACGCCTATCTTAGGACCCCTGCTACGAGATATGCTAGATTTCACACTGACATTGGTGCTTTCATTGAGAGCCTACTGTCAATTTTCACGGTGCAATGGGAATTTGGATCATTTCCGGCGCGATCTACGCATCGTAGCCGAGCTTTATTGTCGATGTCAGCTTCTTCATTGCCGGCTCGACTGGTCACCTCGGCTGGACCGAGGACCGCTCTTCATGTCAGATCATCAAGATCAGATGGATACTTTCATCATCACCAACTCAAATCTCAAGCGAGACCATGGAAAAGTCATCCATGGAGCTCGGGGGCTCAACTTCAACATTGCCCTCGTGTGATCACATAGTTTTTTCTGTACAAGAGACTTGTTTTCGCTGCCACCGCCTCCCCGGAAGTCGATCTGATGAACCCTTTGGTGGAATTGTGCAGAATCGATTATACAACAACCATGTAAAAATTCATCACCTTGTGATGGAGGAATCTCCGGTGATCTATGATATACCAGAGACCTATCGAGTCTGGATGGGAATCTGGACAAGTTTAGGGCGTGGTCTCTAGAGCCTAGCTTGGAGGTCATTTGTAAGATCCAACAATTCATCTTCTGTGGAATTTCCATATCTACCGCCTCTCAAAATCTCAGCTCAATCTGACCGTTTAAACTCGGGGAACCTTCCGATTAGTGCATCACTTTTCAGATCTGTTTTCTGCGCGAATACGAATCCGACCTGAGTTCATCTTTCTTCATGAACGGGATATTGGACAACCTTTTCTGAAGAATCTCTTTGGAGGGTATCGTGTTTTGTTTCCGAATACATGCTCAGAAATTTTGCTCCTTTTCAGAGGTAATCTTCACCGTCGCGCCGGTGTCAGACCAGCCCTTGCTCCACGTTTGCCAACCTGCGCTAGATAGATCGTCGCTTAATCGAGCCAAGACCAATCTTATCGGATCATCAGCTCGACAAGCCAAACAAGAGTTCGGCATCACAAAGGCTAAATTATCACAAACACCATCGCCCCACAGATTGCACGGGTCAGGCACGCCGACATCACTGCTCGGTCACTTCATCAATCCGGCATTGAACACGTCACATGTTATGATCAGCATCGGCATGGCCGAGCCATAGTTTCTTCAAACCGATGTCTGCCATGTCAAACCGCTTCAACACCTCGGCTGGCATGGTGGCTACAACGTCACCTTACCGACCTGCTCCGTCACCTTGTCTGGACCGGGGGCTTCGCCATCTCTTCATCAACCTACTTCGGAGACTTCGGCGTCACTAGCCAACTAGCTTCATCACTTGAGTTGAACTGGGGGCTTTGCCTTGGCGAGCCAACCTTTGCCAGCATCACGATGCCGTTGCTTCATCTCCCATCAGGCAATGGGCGTGCGGTGAGGGAGTCCTAGATTAAGGGGTCCTCGGATGGCCGGACTATGTTACATGGGCCGGATTGTTGGGCTATACAAGATTCAAGAGTCTCTCCCATGTCCGGATGGGACTCTCCTTGGCGTGGAAGGCAAGCTTGGTGACCGGATATGTAGATTCCTTTCTCTGTAACCGACTTTGTACAACCCTAGTCCCCTCCAGTGTCTATATAAACTGGAGGGCTTAGTCCATAGAGGCAGATTCATAATCCTCATAGGCTAGACTCCTAGGGTTTAGCCATTCCAATCTCGTGGTTGATCAACTCTTGTAATACATATATCATCAAGATCAATATAGCAGGAAGTAGGGTATTACCTCGATAGAGAGGGCCCGAATATGGGTAAACATCGTGTCCCCCGTCTCCAGTTACCATCGACCTTAGATGCATAGTTCGGGACCGTCTACCCGAGATTCGCCGGTTTTGACACCGACATTGGTGCTTTCATTGAGAGTTCCGCTGCATCGTCGCTAGAAAGTTTCCGATGGCTCCATCAATCATCTGCAACAATGCAGTCCAGGGTGAGGTTTTCCTCCCCAGATAGATCTTCGTATTCGGCGGCTTCACACGGCGGGTCAACTCGCTTGGCCATCTAGAGAAGATCAACAGCTATGCCCCTGGCCATCAGGCCAGGTTTGGAAGCTTGAATTACACCGCCTACATCCGCGGAGACTTGATCTTCGACGGATTCGAGCCCATGACAGCCGCACCCTGCCGCCACGATGAACATGACTTAAATCTGTCATCGGACCATGCTCAGGAGATAGAGACTGTGACTGCTCTGGCCCTAGGTCCGGAGCAGATTGCGCCATCCGAGGACGGGAAGCTCAACCCCGCCATGGAAGCCACAGACTCAGCGGCGTTGGAGCCGAACACAGATCCGACCTTGAACGAGGCCAGTGTCGTCGGAACCTCGGACTCGTCTCCGTCCATAGGTTCCGAACCGCGTACATCCGCGCCCATCGATCAGGTGCCGATCATTGAGATCAGCTTCGCGGATATCTTCCGGCACTGACCTTTAGGCAATGTGCTAAACTCATTAAAGGCCCTTGCCTTATCTGGGGATTCTCAGCCGAACTATATCCGGTTCAAATTGGAAGCTGAGAGCGGAGAATTCTGATCCCCACCCACCACCCACTTCATAGCCACTGTTGAAGATTTAACCAACATGCTCGATTATGACTCCAAAGACATCGACGGTATGGACGACGATGCCGGAGAGGAGCGGACGCAAGAGCCACCGTGCATAGGGCGCTGGACGGCCACCTCCTCGTATGACGTATATATGGTGGATACACCCAAGGAAAACAATGGCGATGACAAAAAGGATCCAGTCGAGGATAAGCCTCCTGAGAAGCAGCCAAAGCGCCGACATCAGCGGTGCCGCTCTAAATCACGCCATGGGAAAACAGTGATACCGGCACAGGAGAAAATAATACTCTGGACGAGGCCGAAGACAATGAAGACCCCATTGATTCAACTTCTGAACAGGCCGAATGGGAAGACGGGCGAGTTAGCCCTGATGAACAGGCCATGAATGAAGACTCGGAGGACAGTAATTACATGCCGCTCTCCGAGGACGAGGTGAGCCTTAGCGACAAAGAATTTGTCATGCCTGAGGAACCCGTCGAGCAGGAGCGCTTTAAACGCCGGCTAATAGCCAGTGCAAAGAGCCTGAAGAAGAAGCAGCAGCAGCTTCAAGCTGATCAAGATCTGCTCAATGAAAGATGGACTAAGGTCCTGGCAGCCGAGGAATACGGCCTCGAGCGCCCAACCAAAAGTTACCCAAAGCAAAAATTGCTACCTGAATTCAATGATGAGGCGCTAGAGCCCGTCCTATCAGTGCATAATGCGGCTGACCGACCACCACGTGGTCGGGATAAAGCGGAAACTTAGACCGAACCCCAGCCCGCGCTACCTCACTGAAAAAATAGAAACACAGCAGCTCGGGGATACACACATGACCTGCGGCATGACTTAGAAGATAGAGCAGGCTAGACCAGATCGATCTATGGATCGCGGGGGCGTGCCCCAAATGCGCGACGACGACCACCTTGCCGGACGTGACAAATACAAGCCTATTCGGGCCGAATACCACAGACCAGCTCCACCCGAGCTGCGTCGTGACATGGCCCGTGCTGCACACTCCCTATGATTCACTGTTGAAGTAATGGAACATGAATTCCCAGAAGGGTTTAAACCCGTAAACATTGAATCATATGATGGGACAACAGATCCCGTGGTATGGATTGAGTGCTTTCTTCTCCATATCCATATGGCCCGCGGTGATGATCTCCACGCCAACAAGTATCTCCCGCTAAAACTCAAGGGACCAGCTCGGCACTGGTTGAACAGTCCGCCCGAAAACTCCTTCGGCAGTTGGGAGGATTTGGGCTTTTCTTGACAACTTCCAAGGTACCTATGTCCGACCTCCGGATGCCGACGACTTAAGTCACATAATCCAACAGCCCGGAGAGTCAGCCAGGAAATTCTGGACTAGCTTCTTAACTAAAAAGAACCAGATCGTCGACTGTCCTGATGCCGAAGCCCTAGCGGCCTTCAAACACAACATCCATGAGAAATGGCTTGCCCGACACCTCGGCCAAGAAAAGCCGAAGTCCATGGCAGCCCTTATGACACTTATGACCCGCTTTTGTGCGGGAAAAGATAGCTGGCTAGCCCGTAGCAACAACAACTCAAGTAAACCTAGGAATTCTGAAGCCAGAGATAGCAATGGCAAGCCCCGACGCAGCAGGCACAAGTGTCGAAACAATGGTGACAACACCGAAGACACGACAGTCAACACCGGATTCAGTGGCTCCAAGTCCGATCAGTGGAAGAAGCCTTATAAAAGAAACAATCCGGGCCCGTCCAATTTGGACTCCATACTTGATCGTCCATGCCAAATCCACGTCGCTCTTGATAAACTAGCCAATCATACTAACAGAGAATGCTGGGTGTTTAAACAGGCTGGCAAGTTAAATGCCAAATACAAGGAGAAGGAGCCGCAAAGCAAGGATGATGACGAGGAGTCCCGGCCACCGAACATAGGGGTCAGAAGAAGTCCCCCCCCAAGTTAAAACGGTGAACATGATATACGCTACCCATATCCCCAATAGGGAGCGTAAGCGTGCGCTCAGGGACGTCTACGCGGTAGAGCCAGTCGCCCCAAAATTTAACCCATGGTCGTCCTGCCCGATCACTTTCGATTACAGAGACCATCCGACCAGTATTCGTCATGGCGGTTCAGCCGCACTGGTCCTCGACCCAATCATCGATGGGTTTTGTCTCACACGAGTCCTAATGGATGGTGGCAATAGCCTGAACCTGCTTTATCAGGATACAATGCGCAGAATGGGTATTGATCCCTCAAGAATCAAACACACCAAAACCACCTTTAAAGGTGTCATCCCAGGCGTAGAGGCCCGCTGTACGGGCTCAATCACACTGGAACTAGTCTTTGGATCCCCGGATAACTTCCGAAACGAAGAGTTAATCTTCGATATCGTCCCTTTCCGCAGTAGCTATCATGCACTGCTCGGACGAACCACATTCACTCGATTCAATGCGGTGCCACACTATGCTTATTTCAAGCTCAAGATGCCCGGTCCACGTGGTATCATAATAGTCAATGGAAACACGGAACGCTCCCTCCGTACTGAGGAGCACACCGCTGCCCTCGCAACAGAAGCACAGAGCAGCCTCTTCAGGTCGAACCTTAATTCGGCGGCCAAGCTCCCGGACACTGTCAAACGAGTCCGAACTACCCTGCAGCAGGACCGTCTAGCTCGTCAAGAGCTCGACTAGCAATTCGGCCTCCGCCCCAATCCCGACCAAAAAACAGCGTTCGTACCGCGCGTACATAACTACGCACTCAAAATACCATGGGCATAGACGGAGGCAAAGTTAGATCGTGTTCCACAATGCGGCTCAACCGCTCCGAGACACATGTAATTTCTAATTTTCTCTTTCTTTCCAGGTTTGATTTGTCTAGGCCGTTACTGGCGACTTGATTGCCGGACCTATCAAAGGACGGACATACGAAGGAGGGAAGTAGCTCGAACGCGCGATGGAATCTCTAGATATTATTCTCGATGATCATTCTACCTGTCTCCGGACCCGCACGCAACTCCCCCTGGTCTAAGCAGGTTAAGAAGTCATATGGTTTATTGCACTACTTGTACACATGCGCTTCGATGTATTATCAAATTATAATAAAAACAGTTTGCGGCCCAATTTTTATGACACTGACTTGCTGTTTTATTTTTTGATACTTCTATCAATTGCAACCGTACACTCTGGTACACTTTAATTCACCAGGGGCTTCATTGTGCCCCATAATACGACAAGAAAGTCCAAACACTTTCACAGTTGTTCGGCACCCCGAACTTATAGCATTATATGCATCGGCTCTGAATCATGTATTGGGTCAATACTTGGGTTGCCCGGCTCTTGTGCTTGCTACCTTACGTTCCGCTATATTGGCTAGGGTAGTAAAGGGAGTAATACTGCGATTGTGTCCCGGTTCTTCCGGACGAGCACCTCAGTAGAGAAATCCGAAAAATGACTGTCATGATGCGGCGAGAGCCGGTCAGCTGTTTGATAGGTTATAAAATCTTTAGCGATTTCTTCCGCATTGTGCGATTTCCAATGATCGTGCGACGAATCGATTTTTATCCGATTAGGTGTTTACAGTACCCCAAGTTCAGACTTCCGAACACTAGGGGTTGTGCCTACATTTTTATTGTCAAACTCCTATGGCTAAGTGAGGGTGATAAAACCTTATAGTCCGATTTCCTTGTTCGTTGCGCTAAACACCTCCTTTAAGGACCGAACTCTGGAGTAAAGAGTGTTTAGATTTATCCTGAACACCCCTGTACTTCCTACATGGGGGCTGAAGCCAACGATTGGCCAACTCTCAGATTTAACATAAAACGGCCGCATAGGAGGTAAAATTTTAAATAACAAGCATTATATTACATAGTGATCTTGTTTCATATTACAACATATGATAACATGAATGTATTCATGGAAATATAACATCCTTGGCAAATTGCTCCGCCACAATGCGGGATCCCTCCAAGACACCGTCATAGTACATCTCGGGCTTGCGGTGCTCCTTGCCCGCGGGCGGTCCTTCGGTCATCAGATTCGTGGCATCCATTTTTGCCCAGTGCATCTTGGCGCGGGCGAAGGCCATTCGCGCGCCTTCGATGCAGACCGACCGCTTGATGCCGTCAAGCCAAGGGCAGGCACTGACCAACCGCTTCATGAGTCTAAAGTAGCTGCTGGGAATACCTTCGGTAGGCCATAGCCAGATTATTAAATCCTTCATGGCTAGTTCGGCCGCCCTATGCAGCTCGACCAGCTATTTCAGCTGATCCATAAAGGCACCGACTGTTCTGGCGCAAGGTATTGCGACCAAAAAAGCTTCTTCATAGAGCTCCCCTCTTTGGCATGGTAGAATTCTGCAGCGTCTGACACGCTGCACGGCAGATCCACAAACACCCCTGGAGAACTCTGAATTCGGGTCAGTAAAAGGAACCTTTTCTTCACATATTTGCTCTACATAATAAAGGCCTTACCCGCCGCTATTTTTCTGGCCTCCTGGATTTCCTGGAGGGCGCCTTGGGCTTCAACCCGGGCATCGTGTGTGAATTGACGAGCCTTGGTGAGTTTGGATTATTTATCCACAATATTCTGCTCCAAGGACTCGCAATTCTTCACGGCTTCCTGGAGCTCTTGTTGGACCTCACTGACCCTGGCCTTGTGCTTTTCACGAGCGGCCTGCTCCTTGGCCGCCTTCTTCTCGGCCTTGGCTAGCGCCTTCTTGAGAGCCTTATATCGGTGTACTAAAATAGGGGCACTATTCTGCACCCCTTTCTAAGTGCACGGGCAGTCGGAGCCGCGTGGCCACTACCACACTAGGCATGGCAAGGGAGAGGGTCGGAGCGACAGAAACAATCAGCATAGCGTCAAGACCAAAGAAGATCAAGAAACAAGACGATTCTCCTCGGCAAGAGTCTTGCCGGGTCAGGATCCACAGCCCCGACAATAGTCTTGCCTGGGCAACTTGCCCAGCCCTACGCCAGTAGGACGCGCTACCCTTGAGCCCAAGTTTCCCAACCTCATTGGGACCAGGGCCCGGGAGGCACTCCTGTGGTGGCATGCAGATCTTTGTGAAGACAAGAGGCATTCTAAGACAGAGGAGGAACAGAAGGCAACAAAACCACGACAAGATCCTTGCCGAAGAAGCACACAAGACCTCCGGCAACATCCTTGCCGGGGACGACTATGACACTGTGGCAAGACCCTTGCCGGGGCCCCGGCAAGGCCCTTCCCGAGGACATCCGTGACATGTACGCCAGGTCTGCGCCAGCAACGGTCCCGCCCCCGTTCCCTATGCAGCTGCCAGCCGGCCAGCTGGGCAGGCACCTGCGTGTCAACGAGGGGCTTCCGGACCAATTCAGTGCATGCCTACATGGTGGCATGCAAATCTTCATGAAGGACCCGCCACCGCGCCACCTCAGCTGCCTGCCAGCCCCCATGGTGCCACCTCAGCTGCCTACTAGTCTACATGGCGCCACATGCCTTGCTTGCTCGGGCACATGTCGATGCAGGGAAGAGCGGCGGCGGACGGGACGTGGGTTTGCATTTAATCTACCTTGTCCCATACGGCTATCGATAGACTTAAACACAGTACCCTGATGCCACCTGCTAGTGCCACTGTGGCGATCCCCTTTCTTATAAAAGGAGGCCCAAGGCGTCCAGGAGGAGGATTCAGATCTTTGGAAAAGTTACGCCCATTGTATCTAGCTCCAGAACAAGAACACTCAACAGAGATCTTAGGCAGGAGTAGGGTATTACGCAAGCCGCGGCCCGAACCTGGGTAAATGCCCTGTGTCCACTGAATTGGCCTCCGATCCTGCTCTCCTCTCAACCTCGCGCCCCGCAACCATAGTAAGGATCTCGTTTTGGTCCCATAGGTGTCGTTTCCACCGACATCTTTGGCGCGCCAGGTAGGGGGCGCTGCTTCTTGAGAGAATCTGGTTCGAGAGTTATTTCAGTAGTTCTTCGTCGCCATGGCTCCCAAGAAGAAGACGGCGATGGTGATCGGCTCGTCTAGAGCCGGACCGTCTGCACCGGTGCGGGCAGGGAGCGGGCCCGTCGCGGAGAGGACCCGGGGCGTGGCCCATGAACACCCGCACATCTCTGGCAGCCAGGCCCTAGTGAGTAGCGATGCTCGTGAACAAAGCGACCGGCCGTGCATCGCCAGATCCAGAGATGGAATCGTGCCCCCCACAGGCGGTGTGGAGCCTTCCACACCCGCCGCCGTACCACCAGTTGGTGGCACGGCGACCTCTAAGGTGCCCACACCGGCACCCACCGCACGCTCCTCTCAAGGTGCGCGTGGTGAGCAACGTCCCCACATCAAGGACCCCGGGCGCCGCCATGGGAAGAGCCCCGCGCACCATTCGCGGGACGAAGAAGGCCAGCACGCATGCCGGAGCGCTGGCGGGAATGGCGCATGGCCGCAGGATCGTGATAGATCTCCCTCTGACATGGTCAGAGGTCCGAGCGCATCATGGTCCACACAGCTTTCGCCATCACCCACGCCAACAGAAGCATTGGCGCGAGCACAACTACTCCTTGATTTCCCTCCTGCTGAGGATAAGCTTGACGAGTGGAGAGCCACCGTCTGGAGCCTCGTCGGCATCACCAACAGGGATGAGCCGCGGCCAACAGCACCTAAGGACCGGCGCTCCATAGAGCTACCGCATCCCAGCAGGGCAGGGGCTGGGGGAGATGCTACCACGGTGCACTCTCCTCCCCCACATCAGCCATCGCGAGCGTCGGTCGATCGTGATGACGCTCAGGACAACATGTCGGTTGCGTCGTCCGACCCACGGACCCGCCGTGATCAATGCCAAGTTCTTCAGGAACAGGTTCATGAAGATGCTCGAACCACTATCGAGCGCCGGCGCGATGCGCGCCACCAATCAGACAGGCGAGCAGGACTCGCTGTGGACCACCTGACTTCGGGAGGCTACGGTGGCCTACCTTATGAGGTGGGTTGTCCGTCCTTTACCCGTGAGCTGCGGCAGTTCTAGTGGCCCTCCCACCGCACGTTCAAGCCTGACATGGGCGAGAAATACAATGGCAAGACCCACCCGTCGGAATTCTTCAGCATCTACACCATCATGATGCAGGCTGCTGGGGCGCACGATGACAAGGTGCTCGCAAATTATTTTCTGTTGGCACTTAAGCCCAACGTCATGTTGTGGTTAATGCACTTGCCGGCAGATTCCATTTCTTCTTGGTCAGACCTGTGCCATGAATTTGTTGGCGCCTTTACCGGAGGCCATCAAGCTCATGGCCAGGCGAGTGATTTGCATATCATTCCCCAGAACGAAGGAGAAAGCCCTTGCAAGTACATCCAGAGGTTCAGCCGGGTGCAATACAACATCCCAGACGTTCATCCTGCCGCCGTGGTTAGTGCATTTCACCAGAATGTGTGCAACCGCAAGATGCATGAAGAGCTAGCGATGAACAAGGTTAGGGATGTGGCCGAACTCTATGTTCTGGCCGACAGGTGTGCCAGGGCTGAGGAAGGGCGGAAGTACCCCGACGAGGACGCCGGTGTGGAAACCGACTCCACAGATGACACCGCCGCCCCGACAAAGAAGGGGCGACGTCGCAGCAGGAAGCGCAAGGGCAAGATAGTGCTTGCCGTCAAGGGGTTCGACGACACCGGTGCCGCCAAGAAGGCCAAGGCGAGCGACCCCGGCAAGGAGGTTGCCAGGTGTACTGCTTGCCCGGCCTTGGCGGCTACTGACAAGCCAGGGGGCTCCGACAAATAGTACTGTAAGATCCACCACACCAAAGGCCATGACCTCCAGAACTGCCGACAATTTGAGCTGCTTGCTGAAAAGCAAAAAGCTAAGTACAAGCGGAAGGACAAGGAGAAGAGGCAAGATGGTGCCGGAGGTCCTGGCAAGAAGCGTGGCGACCAAGGAGGTCGCCGTGGCAAGGATAACCAGCAAGATAGGCCCGCCAAGGGCCGTGACAAGAAACAGGAAGACGATGATCACGAAGAGGACGATGAGTCCAGCGACCATCAATTTCAGAAAGCCACGGAGGCCATGTGCGTCAACGGTGGCGCCTCGTTGCACACCTCTCACCACTAACTCGAGCAGTGGGAGCGAGAGATTGCAGTGATAGAGCCATCTGTTGACGCCCGGAAGCCACTGAAGTGGTCCGGCACACCTATCATTTTCGACGCCGAGGACCACCCTGATCGCACAACAGCGGTCGGGTGCTTGCCGTTGTTGGTTTCGCCAACAATATGCAACCTAAAGGTGACGAAGATGCTGGTCGATGGCGGGGCCGGCCTGAACCTAATCTCGCCAGTCGTGATCAAGAGGCTACAGATTCCTAACGGAGACCTTGAGGAAACATGCACATTTCAAGGGGTCAACCCAGGAAGGAGTCAGCCAAAGGGAAAGGTCATGCTGCCTGTGACATTCGAAAGTGAGCTAAATTACCGAACGGAGAGGATTGTCTTTGACGTAGTTGAGATCCCCTTGCCCTACAATGGGATCCTCGGCCGCCCGGCTCTAGCCAAGTTCATGGCGGTGTCACATTACGCCTATAACACGCTAAAGATGCACGTGCCGATGACCATCATCACCGTCCCCTCCGACAAGAAATACGCACTGATCTGTGTTGATCAGCTCTATCGGCAAGAAGTTGCAGCGGCTGCCGCCAAGGCACTTGTCGGTGTCAAAACCTGCAGATCTCGGGTAGGGGGTCCCGAACTGTGTGACTAAGGCTAATGGTAACAGGAGGCTGGGGACACGATGTTTACCCAGGTTCGGGCCCTCTCGATGGAGGTAATACCCTACTTCCTGCTTGATTGATCTTGATGATATGAGTATTACAAGAGTGGATCTACCACGAGATCAAAGAGGCTAAACCCTAGAAGCTAGCGTATGGTATGATTGTTGTATGATAATGATCATGAGTCCTACGGACTAGACCCTCCGGTTTATATAGACACCGGAGAGGGCTAGGGTTACACAAAGTCGGTTTACAGAGAAGGAGATCTACATCCGAATCACCAAGCTTGCCTTCCACGCTAAGGAGTCCCATCCGGACACGGGACGAAGTCTCCAATCTTGTATCTTCATAGTCCAATAGTCCGGCCAAAGTATATAGTCCGGCTGTCCGGATACCCCCTTATCCAGGACTCCCTCAGTATCCCCTGAACCAGGCTTCAATGATGATGAGTCCGGCGCGTAGATTTGTCTTCGGCATTGCGAGGTGGGTTCCATCTCCGAATACTCCAAGATAAATTCCGAACACAAGGACCGTGTCCGGCTCTGCAAGATAAATTCCACATACCACCATAGAGAGAATAATAATAATCCACGAATCTAATCTGCTGACGATTCTTCGAAAAGTGACATCACGCCACGGTCCGGTTTTTATTTGAACCATTTTCTACAACCTGCTTCCGCACACATCGCGAGGCGGTTTCTTTCGCACGTCTTGTCAAAGGAGAGATCGTGTCCCCTTATCGCGGGATCCACTTTAATATGGGCGTGGGTAACCCAACCATACCACCAATTATGGTGAGTGGGGAACGAGCAGGTTCCATTAGGCAAGCAGGGAGGCATAAAGTTTCATCGCCTCTATAAATGGGAAAGGCCTCTTCCTTTCTACCCACACCTTCTTCTCCATCTACTCGCCCCTTTTCCCTCGCTCGAGCCCTAGCGACCAAGCATTCATCTTCCCCACCAAAAGTTCTCCAAAAATGTCCGGATCTTCTAGGAGAAGGATATTAAAAAGTTGCGGGCGGCCGGATATCTGGCCAAGAAAATCGGCCACCGTCTTCCGACAGCGGGACAGATCGTCCCCACTCCGGAGCCCCATGAGAGAGTCCTCTTCCTCCCCCATTTCGTCCATGCGCTCGGGTTCCCCCTCCACCCTTTTGTTCGTGGCATCATGTATTACTATGGGATTGATTTTCACGATCTATCCCCCAATTCTTTCCTATACATCTCGACGTTTATCGTCATGTCTGAGGCCTTTCTCTGCATCTCGCCGCACTTCGGGCTATGGCTCAAGATCTTCAACGTGAAGCCCAAAGTGTTGAGTGGCGAACATGCCGAGTGCGGAGGCGCCATGGTGAGCAGGATGCCCAAGGTCACATGGCCGACATGTACTTTCAATGACTCCGTCAAGGAGTGGCAGCAACAGTGGTTCTATATAACTGATCCGTGCGGCAAAAAGTGTGCCGCTGCACCTGTGTTTCGATCCGGAGCCCCTTTGCAGCTCACGTCCTGGCCCAAGAACGGCGTGAACTGGTCGTCGTCCAACGAACTATCAGCGATTCAGGCGCGCGTCAAAGGTACGGAGGACAAAGCCATCAGGCTTGTAGACGTGGTCCAAGTGATGCTGGTCCGCCTGATCCTTTCATGCCAGCACAGAGGCTGTGATTTGTGGGAGTACGACCCGGCCGAGCACCAGACCCTGCGAGAGATTTTCGGCTCCTCGCACAAGGACATCTGGAAGGTGCTCTTTAAGTCCGGCAAACCATGGCCGGACTCTGCCGCAGACCGCGGGTACCAACTGTCCCACCCCGCCAGTCCGGTAAGTCGTCATCATATTTTGGTTATTTGCATATTTTCATTGATATGTCCCGAAGGAGATGTTTTTAACGCGTCTTTCCATGATTGCCTTAGGGGTGGACGAAGGTGGCGGAGCAGATCCATTGTCCGGCACCACTGCCGGAAGAACCGGCGGGACCTCTTCTGATGAAGATGCTAGTCCCAGCGCCCTACCAGGCGCCGAAGAAAGAGGCCAACAAAAAGGCCAAAGAGACAAGGAGTGGTCTCCATCGTCGTGGTGCTTCGGACACGAAGTCCGAAGACTCTAGTGACCCTCCCTCCTCCAGAGAGAACGAGAAGGAGGAAGAGGATGAGGAAGAGGAAGAGGATGAGGAGGAAGAAGAGCCCGAGTCCCCTACGAGGGGGAGGAAGAAAAGGACAGCCTCCTCATCCTTAGAGGTAGATTCGCCTAAGAGGGGAAGGACATCCATCCCCGAGGCGTCCACCACGGCTACCAACAACAGCCCGGAGTGGGATCCCAGGGCCCAGCCCTTGGTAAAATCGTAAGTGCACGAAATCCAAACATATTCATGCATCCAGAATTTACTAGAATGTAATATTTTGATTTACACCAAACTTTTTACAGCCCAGCAAGGTCTACGGCTCAACATGCCTCATTAGAGGACTCGTTGGGTTCTGATGCCTTGGAGAGTGAGACACCTCCCAGGGCCCCTTCCCCAAAGCATGGCTGTGACACCGAGGTGTCGTCCAAAGAGGACCTGAGCCAGGGGGGGCGTACCTCAGGGGCCAGACGCGCGGGAGCGGCGGTTCCCATGAATGTCGACGGCGGGGGCGATCGTGGATCCAGCCCGCAGCCGGACATGGCCCCAGAGGCCCTTAAGGCTCCGGGATGAGGCAGGCAGCCCCTCTTGACTGGAGGGGGCGATCCTACTCCGCCTGCGACCTCCGTCCAACCAAAGCTGTCTGGAAGCCTATCGACATCACTAGAGAGTGCGTCCATCATTGATGAACACCGCACCCTTATGGGCGTGGTGATAGAAAAGATTCTGGCCGCCGAGAGCGAACTGAATGAATCCTGTGTCAGCCTTATAAAAGGCTTGGAGGTATGTGTAGAAGACTGTCATAGCATAGATAGTAGCCCCTGATGCACTGTTCGGAGAGGACAAGAACCGGACAGGGGATCAATTTCCCGTCCGCAGGAGACTTAGATAATGACATTTATATTTTATGAATCAGGTGTCTGCAGCGACTGCTTCCTCTCATACTGCGGAAGTGGCCGGACTCAAGCAGAGTCTGGCGCGGGCCAAAGAGGAACTCGGCCAAGTGAAGAAGCAGCTGGAGGATAGACAAGGTATGTTTTGAAACTTGTAGTAAGTTGTAGCACAAGTAAGTAGTTGTGACTATCTTAAAGTATATATATCGCGCGCTCCAGGGGCGAATGCCAAAATGGAGGCGCTCAAGAAGGCTGTTGCCTTGGCTGAAAAGAATGTGGCCGCGAAGCGGACTCTCTGTGAGAAACACGAGGCGAGGGTCGTGGAAGCTGAGCGAGAGCTTCAGGGGGCCGTAGGGAATAACGAGAGCTTGGAGCTGAGTCTATCATTGAAAGAATCCGAACTCGCCCAAGCTCTCCGGACCGCGAATGAGGCTCGGGAGGAAGCCCATGCCACGCTGAAGGATATTCAGGAGGCGCGGAAGATTGCTGCTGGTAAGGGGTTTTTATTTTTCAAAGTACCTTATGCTCTTGTAGGGAAGATGCATGGTGACCCATTTGAATCCTAATTTCAGGGGCATTTGCGGATTTGCCGCGCAGCATATCTGATGCTGCCCAATTCTGCCGAGCTGAGAAGAAGGAAACTACGGAGAATCTCTTCTGGTCCCAATATTTGGCGCTGAATTATCCGGTGCCATTTGTCGACCAGCTCAAACAACTGATCAAACTGCATCAGGCGGCCGAACTAGCCATGATGGATTTTGTTATCCGGCTGTGGCCCGCCGAGCCCATACCGAGCAGTTTCTTTGGGATCGTGAAGCGTATTGGGAGGGCCTGCCCTCGGCTGGATGTCATTAAGCGGTCAGTTTGCATAGAAGGGGCACGAAGGGCGTTCGCCCGTGCAAAAGTGCACTGGGGGAAGCTTGATGCTGAGAAGCTGATGACCGAGGGGCCGCCGAAGGGGAAGGAGCACCGCAAGCCCGAACTATATTATGATGGCATCATGAAAGGCGCCCGCCTCGTGGCCAAGGAATGTACAAAAGACATTATTTTTTCCTGAAAGCAGTGGTGCTATCCTTTGTAAGGCAAAACAGAGTCACCTCTATGTAGGTGCCTGTTATGTGTAAATTTTATTCCTGCGCGGCCGTTTAATATGTTAGTCTTGAGAGTTGGCCAGTCGTTGGCTTCTGCCCCCATGTAGGAACTACGGGGGTGTTAGGGATACACCTGAACACTCTTTACCCCATTCTTGGGTCCATGAAGGAGGTGTCCAGCACAACGAACCAGGCAATCCGACTATAGCGCTTCATTACTCTCACTTAGCCATAGGAATTCGAGTATGGGAGGCGCAGCCCCTGGTGTTTGGAGGACCGCACGGGGGGCTCTAATAGCGCCTAATCGGTGGACCGATCCTTCGCATGCTGCATTTTATTATGGCATTGTGCGGAATAAATCGTTAAAGATTTTACAACCTCTCGAATAGCTGACCAGCTCTCGCCTTATCATGACAGTCGGTTTTTGGCTTTCTCTACTAAGGTGTTCGTCCGACAGAACCGGGACACAATCGCAGTAGTTCTCCCAGTGCTACCTTAGCCGATATTGCGGAACGTAAGGTACCAAAACATGGGAGCCGGGCAAACCCAACCAATGACCCAAGACATGATTCAGAGCTGATGCATATAATGCTATAAGTTCGGGGTGTCGAGCGACCGAAAAGGTGTTCGGACTTTAGTCGCCATAGTACGGGTGCAAGAAAGCCCCTGACGTTCGAAGGCATAACACGATGTTCGGATGCCGTTCTGACAAAATGTCATTGAGGAATAGCATATAAGCGTCCAATGAATCTACATGTTGTGTTTAAGTAATACGTCTATGCGTATGATGATGGTGCATGTTATAAAAGAGAGGCATGACGGCAGAACTTGTTGGGGCCGGGCGGTGGTTGGCTGTGCGCGATTCCGGAGGAATATCCGGAGTATATTCGGGTGGGGTGGAGATCCCCCCTGTGTGCGTCCGAGCTGATTCCAAGTCGCCGGTCTAGTTGTGCGCGAGGGCAAACCTGCAAATAATGCTGAAGAGGCATGCGTGAGCAGTGGCTGAGCCGTGGGTGTGATCCGTCCGGCTTATGCTGAAGGATCTGTATGAGCTATGATTAGGTTTTGGTATCATGAAGTAGTTCGGACTCCCTTGTCGGTGTACGGGAGTTCGGCTGTCGAATTTAAGTTCAATTGAAAAAACCTTGACTCGCTGCTTCAGTGAGTAAAGTAGCCGAATATTCTTCGGTGCCGAGGCGGCGCTCGGTCTTGACCGCAATTGTGACTTCGTCAGGTGGGTCTTGGGTGATAATGCGTTGAGTCGCAGTGTATCCTGGCAGTGCTGAATAGCTACTACCTAGAGGTGTAATACCAAAAGTTGGTTGGTATTTTTGGCTATCGAGAGATCATCTCCGGGTTGGCGGAGTCTAGGTGGCCTTCGCGCCTATTTGTAATACTCTAAAATGAGTTTTTGGTTGGGTCCGATCCTTAAGTGATCGATCCCTAGACTTAATAATCCAGGCTTCTTGCCCTGGGCCCTCTTCATGCTCCTTCCGGCGTTGGCCTGCCGATCTGTTTAAAGACCCAGGATTCTCTATTGGTATGATTGGCTGCCGCTCTTGGGGTGCCATGAATTTGACATGGGCGGTCAAGTATGCGGTTCAAGCTAGAGGGGCCCGAATTAAGATGTTGAAGTCTCTGCTCCCGCTTAACGGATTGAGGATTACAGGCTCCTGTGTTGATCGCCATTTCCTGGGCGCCATTTTTTTTGCCTTGGGATGCTTATATTTGTTGCACCAAGGTTTGTAGACTCTGTTTTTTGTCCGCTGATGGGTCCGGGGTGCTTGATGTGTTGCTGTCTGGTACGTAATGCTGGTTTTGCGTGCAGCCCCTTGCCACAGTGTGATGTCGGCGTGGTGTAGGCCTGCGTTTTATTTTTAGAGCCGCCTCTTCGAATTGAGGTAATAGCCTGCGCTTTGGGTAGTATTTTGTTCGGCGCTCGAGTCCGTATTCCTCGGCTGCCCGGGTCTTAGTCCGCATGTCTGTGAGCAGATTCTGATCAACTCGAAGCTACTGCCGTTTCTTTCTCAGGCTTCTTGCAGTGTCTATAAGCCTGGGCTTGAAGCGCTCCCGCTCTATGGGATCCTCTGGTACGCTGAATTCGTCGTCATCGAGGCTCACCTCGTCTTCGGAGGGAGGCGTATAGTTATCGTCGTCCAAGTATCCGTCCGACGCCTGTTCGTCTGGGCTGACCTGCCCGTTTTCTTGTTCGACCCGCTCGAAGGTAGGTTGATCAGGATTGTATTCCTCTTCGGCGCCATCTGGATTTTCCTCTCCAGTGCCGGTATTATTGTGGCGAGGCTTGGGGCAGCGCCGATGACGCCCATGTTTTGCTTTCTTCCCCAAGGGGTTATGTCCCGTTGCCTCATCTCCCTTGGTTTCTTTGGGAGTATCCACCATATATATATATCATATGAAGAGGTGACAGTCCAGCGCCCTGTGGGCGGTGGTTCCTATTCTCCTCCCGCATCGTCGTCTATACCGTCGATGTCTTTGGAGTCGAAGTTAAGCACGTCGGTCAAGTCATCGACCATGGCTATTAACTGGGTGGTGGGTGGGCAGCGAATTTCTTCGTCGCCAGCTTCCCACTCGAGCCGGGGATAGTTCGGCCGAGAGTCTTCTGACAAAGAGTGTGACTTTAATGAATTCAGCACGTCTCCGAAGGGTGAGTGCTGGAAGATATCCGCGGTGGTGAATTCCATGACTGGAGCCCAGTTAGGTTCGATGGGCACGAGTGCGCGCGGTCGGGAACACACTACCGGAGATGAGTCGGGTCCGGAGGTACAGATTTCCTGAGGAGGGGAGTCTGTGTTTGGCTCCAACGTCGATGACTATGCGGCCTTAGGGGCGGGGTCCATCCACCCGTCCTCGAAAGGCACGACCTGCTCTGGAACGAAGTCCGGAGCTGTAGCAGATGCGATGTTTCGAAAACTGTCCGACTACAGATCTAAGTCATGCACGTCGCAGTTGTTCGACGCTCCTGACACGGGCCCGAATCCGTCGAAGATCAAGTCTCCGCCGATGTCAGCAGGGTAGTTTAGGTTTCCAAACCTGACCTGATGGCCAGGGGCGTAGCTATCGATCTGCTCCAGATGGCCAAGCAAGTTCGCCCGCAGTACGAAGCTGCCAAACACTAAAATCTGTCCCGGGAGAAAAGTCTCACCCAGGACAGCGTGGTTGAAGGTTGGAGAAGCCATCTAGCCTTGCAGCGACGACACAGAGGAACTCTCAATGAAAGCACCAATGTCGGTGTCAAAACCGACGGATCTCGGGTAGGGGGTCCCGAACTGTGCGTCTAAGGCTAATGGTAACAGAAGGTTGGGGACATGATGTTTACCCAGGTTCGGGCCCTCTCGATGGAGGTAATACGCTACTTCCTTCTTGATTGATCTTGATGATATGAGTATTACAAGAGTGGATCTACCACGATATCAAAGAGGCTAAACCATAGAAGCTAGCCTATGTTCATGAGTCCTACGGACTAGACCCTCCGGTTTATATAGACACCAGAGAGGGCTAGGGTTACACAAAGTCGGTTTACAGAGAAGGAGATCTACATCCGAATCTCCAAGCTCGCCTTCCACGCCAAGGAGAGTCCCATCCAGACACGGGACGAAGTCTCCAATCTTGTATCTTCATAGTCCAATAGTCCGGCCAAAGTATATAGTCCGGCTATCCGGATACACCCTTATCCAGGACTCCCTCAGTACTCGCTCCTGCCGATGGAGCTCCGGGGGGCAAGGTAACCCGTAAGACCTCTTGCACCCACCCCGGCAAGCGCACCTCTTTGGAGTGCTGTGCTCCCGTGGAGGACGTGCCAGAGATCTCCACCGGCAAGAGCAAGAGATCTAGAGCTACACCACTAGAGACCAAGAAAGTGCCCGTCAAGGAGGACGACACGGGAGGGGCTTTCACCATAATCTCCTCCCTTGATAGCAAATAGGAAGGTGAGCTCATCGCTTTCTCGTGGGCGAATGTCGATGTGTTTGCGTGGCAAGCCTCCGACATCCCCGGCGTTCCCAGGGAAGTGATTGAGCACCATCTTATTGTCTGTCCTCATGCGCGGCCCGTCAAGCAGAAGGTCAGTAAGCAAGCTCTAGAAAGGCAAGAATTCATCACGGAAGAGATTAGAAAGCCAGAAACATTAAGCTTGGTGAGGGGGGTACTCCACCCGACGTGGTTGGCCAATCCGGTAGTGGTGCGCAAGGCAAATGGGAAGTGGAGGCTGCGTATTGATTACACAGATATTAATAAGGCATTTCCAAAAGACCCTTACCCATTGCCGCACACCGACCAGATTGTTGACTCCACGGCCGGGTGTGACCTGTTGTCCTTCCTCGACGACTACTCCAGATATCATCAGATCTTTATGTCAAAAGAAGATGAAGAGAAGATGGCGTTCGTTACCCCATGTGGTACATACTGCTTTTTGCAGATGCCTTTTCGGTTGAAGAGTGCTGGCTCGACCTTTGCAAGGGCGGTCCAAATTGGTTTTGAGCCCCAACTCCATAGAAATATGGAGGCCTATATGGATGATATAGTGGTCAAAACCAAGGACAAGGCAACACTGGTGCAAGATTTGGAGGAAACATTCACAAATCCGCGCAAGATTAATTTCAAGGTGAACCCTGAGAAGTGTGTTTTTGGTGTACCTTCTGGCAAGCTTCTCGGGTTCTTCGTGTCACAGTGCGGGATAGAGGAAAATCCTGACAGATCAAGGCCACCGAGCAGATTGAGGCACCTAAGCGGATCAAGGATGTACGTCGACTCACTGGCTGCGTTGCCGCCATGAGCAGATTTATATCCAAGTCTACTGAGCATGCCCTTCCCTTCTTCAAAATCTTGAAGAAGGCAGGCCCAATGGAGTGGACCCCAGAAGCCGAAGCACCACTGCAAGATTTGAAGAGGTACCTCTCCTCTACGCCCGTACTGGTCATGCCTAGGCCACAGGAGCCGTCGCTGCTATATTTAGCGGCGACAAATCAGGTGGTCAGCGCCGCACTGGTGGCACAGAGGGAGGTTGATGAGGATACAGAAGTGACAACGGA
Organism: Triticum aestivum; assembly: GCF_018294505.1. NCBI lineage: Eukaryota > Viridiplantae > Streptophyta > Magnoliopsida > Poales > Poaceae > Triticum > Triticum aestivum. Next base: position 732,136,116 of record NC_057801.1, read on the forward strand.
CTTGGTGGATGTCGAGCCAGGGCTCCCCACGGCAAGGCTTGATCCCGGCAAGGTGGGTCCCCCGGCAGAGTGTGATGCAAGCGAAACAGGACCCACACAACTAGGTGAAGTGGTGCAGAAGAAGAAGATGATGCAGCACCCAATCTACTTTGTCAGTTCACTCTTGCAGGGAGCTAGGTCAAGGTATTCTGGTGTGCAGAAATTGCTCTTCGGCCTCCTTATGGCCTCGAGGAAGCTGCGTGATTACTTCCAAGCACACGAGATCACAGTTGTCACCCGCCTCCCGTTGCAACTGATATTGCATAACCCAGATGCAACAGGGAGGATTGTGGAGTGGACCTTGGAGCTGTCAAGTTTCGGTCTAAGGTTTGAAAGTACCTCGACAATTCAGAGCAGAGTCTTGGCGGAGTTCATAGAAGAGTGGACCTCGACGCCCGTCGAAGAAGTCCAGGAGACTACTCTCCCCGGAAAGGAATCAAGCCGCAGCTGGGTCATGTACTTTGATGGGTCCTTCTCGCTGCAAGGCGCCGGTGCTGGTGTGCTGCTTGTCGTGCCCACCGAAGAGCACCTCAAGTATGTCATACAGATGCACTTTCCTAGGGAGATGTTGAAAAACAACACCATCAAGTATGAGGGATTACTTGCCGGTCTTAGGATCGCGGCAGACCTTGGAGTCAGAAAGCTCATTGTCAGAGGTAATTCACAGCTCGTCGTTAGACAAGTCAATAAGGATTACCAGAGCCCGTTGATGGAGGCCTATGTGGACGAGGTGAAGAAGTTGGAGGAGCGTTTTGATGGTATACAGGCAGAACACGTTCCCCGAGTGGAGAACAAGATCGCCGACTACCTGTCGAAGCGCGCCACCCTCAAACTACCTGTGGAACCAGGTACCTTTGTGCTTCGGCTGACCCAACCATCCATAGAATCATCGACAAGGGCAGAATAAGCGAAGGAAATCAGGCCCCGGCAAGTACTTTCCCGCTGAGCTCCCTGGAGCTGCTATCAAGGATGCTGACAGGGACACTGAGCCTGCCGTGGGGCCATCGACTCCGGTAGGGCATCAAGCCATGGCCGTGGAGACGGCAGCCTCCAAGGCAGAGGAGATGCCTTGGGTCCTTGCCGTTGATCCTCAGGCTACGGCATGGGCACAACATACCGTCTGATTCCTCCAGACAGGGGAAGTTTCTGAGGAACAAGAAGAAGCGGAGAAGGTGGCCCGTCGGTCTTCCCTGTATCAGTTCATTGACCATGTTCTGTATAGAAAAAGGCCAAATGGCGCCAAACTAGAATGCATACCCCTGGAGGAAGGACTGGAGTTGTTTGCAGAGGTACATGGGGGCATATGTGGCTCCCACATAGGGTCGAGGGCCCTTGCCGGCAAGGCTTTCCGACAGGGTTTATTTTGGCCCACTGCCCTCCAGGATGCGACGACACTAGTAACCAAGTGTGAAGCGTGCCAGTTCCATTCGAAGAAGCTTCATCGACCAGCTCAAGCCCTTCAAATCGTCCCTCTCTCTTGGCCCTTCTCGGTTTGGGGGCTCGATATATTGGGTCCCTTCCCCCATGCCATCGGGGGCTTTGAGTACTTGTACGTTGAGGAAGGCGACCTTATTGTTCAGCATGTTCAGTTGGCCAAGAATTCCAACAAGTTAACGCCAAAGTGGGAAGGCCCTTATCGGGTAACACGAGTCACCAGGCCTGGCGCAGTCCACCTGGAGACATAAGATGCCATTCCAGTGAGCAACTCCTGGAACACCGAGCATCTTCATAAGTTTTACCCATAAGGCGCGGTTGCCCCCCCTCCCCCCCGACAGGCCACCTTTTGTACAAGCCTTGCTGGCAACATGTAACCCTTTGTACAAAGCCAAGCATAGACCCTGAGCATAAAAAAACAAAGCGCTAGCGCCCTAAATTATAGCGTGCATGCTAGGTTGAGTCTCCTCTCCGGTTAGGGTTGATAGTGCTTAGCGGCGACTAACCCCTAGCTTAGAGGTCGAGTTTGCGTCTCTTTGTTCCTCTCTGTCCTTTTTTGGTTTGCAAGATACCTAAGAATATCCGCTCAGCCATATGGAGAAGAAGTGGACAAGCTGGCGCTCCGACCCCAGCGAGCTAAGGTTGCCAGGGGGCTGAAGACACAAGGGTTCGACCCCAGCAAGCCAACGATGCCGGGGGGGACCGCAAATCCAGATAAGTTTTTCATACCCTGCCCTGTGTTCCCGTATGAAACTAGGGGCATATGAAGCCTTGCCTTGCTTCTAGGCTATCGTGCACCTCTTTTCCTGTACCAAAGAAATTATTTCTTGGGGCAGAATCTGGTTGCAGCTACAGCAGCAAAGAAACAGGCGTAGGGCCAAACCCTATTTCATCACTGCCTCCACCGAAAACGTGAGTGCAGCTGAATGAAGCAGGGGAGCGGCAAGGCCTGTTGCCGGGAAACTTTGTTTGTACAGGAAATAACAAGGACTCGTTCCTTGGTATGGGCATGGCTCACACACAAAGGACCCGGCAAGAACCCCTTTTTCATTAATACACCCCATACAAGTACAAATCATACGGAATGTATACATGATCAAGGGGATTGCATGTTTTAGATCTAATTAAGGCCCGCGGGCTTACAAGCTAAAAAAGAGATAAGGTGCCCGTAATCCCTTTGTTGTCCCTCTCCTCAGGAAATATGACAAGAAGGAGAAAAGGGCAAAAGAAGCACCTAGGCGAGGTACGAGCAGCAGAGGGCGCCAAGCGAACATGCCGGCGGTCGGCTTGGAGAGGGTTGGCGGTGATGGCGCCGAAGGAAGAGCTGGAAGACGAGGCAGCAGTCCGTCAATATGCTATGAAGGCGTCGGTGCCATCGTACTCTGACTTGACGGCCCGCCACCCGCATTCTTTGCTTCTCCGAGCTCCCCACGCCAGCCACCCAAGGAGGCGACCCCGAGAAGTTCAAGGAGCCGGCGACACGGATGATGGGGTCGCCGATGTCGCCCCGAAGCGGCGTGCCCGACGCCTAATCAGACCCGTCATCCTGCCAGCCGCTACCCTCGTCGTTGCTGCCGCTGTCCTCCTCGTCACTCTCGGCCGAGCAAGAATCTTCACTGTCGGAGGAGCTCTCCACGCAGCACTTTAGACGAGTGCCAAGGTCTTCAAAAACCTTGACGGAGAGCAGGCCGTTCTCCATCAACTTGAAGAAGAGAACGATCCCCGGCGTCAGACTATGGATGCGAGCAAAGGTCTTCCACCCGCGGCGAAGATACATAACGTGAGGGGCTGGGAAGTCGACATCGGCCCATGTGCCGCTGTTCCCACAACCCCTCATGTGCAGTCTCAGCGCCCGCGGCGGGTCCAGTTCCATGACCCGAGCAAATGGAGTCGGGAGACGGAGACAATGGCGCGCCGGCCGGTGCAGCCTGACGAAGAATTGGTAAGGGTTGTCCCTGACGTGGCCCTCCATGGGGGGATGGGCTGCTGGTGGAGGTGAGGCCGATGCTCCGCCTCGCCCTCCTCTTCCCGGAACACCATGACGGCCTCGGCCCCGCCCTCTCCCTCTTCCCCTCGCAGCCGGCTCCGCCACCGCAGGCTCTTGGGAAGGAGCGGTGCGCTGTCGAGCAGAGACCCTCGCCGCCACCGATGAAGCATCACCGCGCCCTCTCGCCATGGCAGAAAAGAGGAGGGGGAGTACGGATGGGGAGAGGCAGATGGTAAGGGATTGAGAGGCGTCGTTCCTCCCGCTCCCCTCCTTATAAAGAGACACGGGGCGGGGCTCGGCCGCCCCACTCGACCAATCCGGCTCATGAAAGGTGACAGTGGGCGAGGCCGTCAACCGCCCTCCCCGCCCAATTGAAGGTGCGTGGGAATTGGCCCACGCGCACACGTCTTCCCATATCCCGCCTGCCTGTTGCTACGTCTTGAGCTTGCGTTGGTTTTCCTTGAAGAGGAAAGGGTGATGCAAGAATAGTAGCGTAAGTATTTCCCTCAGTTTTTGAGAACCAAGGTATCAATCCAGTAGGAGGCTCCTCAAAAGTCCCACGCATCTACACAAACAAACAAAGAACTCACAACCAACACAATAAAGGGGTTGTCAATCCCTTCATGTCCACTTGCGAAAGTGAGATCTGATAGAGATAATATGATAAGATAAATATATTTTTGGTATTTAATAATATGGATGCAGAAAATAAAGATGCAAATAAAAGTAGATTGGAAGCAAATATGATAAGAGATAGACCCGGGGGCCATAGGTTTCACTAGAGGCTTCTCTCAAGATAGCATAAGTATTACGGTGGGTGAACAAATTACTGTCGAGCAATTGATAGAAAAGCGAATAATTATGAGATTATCTAGGCATGATCATGTATATAGGCATCACGTCCGCAACAAGTAGACCGACTCCTGCCTGCATCTACTACTATTACTCCACACATCGACCGCTATCCAGAATGCATCTAGAGTATTAAGTTCATAAGAACAGAGTAACGCATTAAGCAAGATGACATGATGTAGAGGGATAAAATCAAGCAATATGATATAAACCCCATCTTTTTATCCTCGATGGCAACAATACAATACGTGTCTTGCAACCCTTTCTGTCACTGGGTAAGAACACCGCAAGATTGAACCCAAAGCTAAGCACTTCTCCCATGGCAAGAAAGATTAATCTAGTATGCCAAACCAAACCGATAATTAGAAGAGACTTGCAAAGATAACTCAATCATACGTAAACAATTCAGAGAAGATTCAAATATTGTTCATAGATAAACTTGATCAAAAACCCACAATTCATCGGATCTCGACAAACACACTGCAAAAAGAGTTTACATCGAATAGATCTCCACAAGAGAGGGGGAGAACATTGTATTGAGATCCAAAAAGAGAGAAGAAGCCATCTAGCTAATAACTATGGACGCAAAGGTCTATGGTAAACTACTCACAACTCATCGGAAGGGTTATGGTGTTGATGTAGAAGCCTTTCGTGGTGGATTCCCCCTCCGACAGAACACCGCTGACGGCTCCAAGATGGGATCTCGCGGATACAGAAGGTTACGGTGGCGGAAATATTTCTTAGGTGGCTCCCTAGATGTTTTCGGGGTATGTAGGCTTATATAGGAGGAAGAAGTACGTCGGTGGCCGCCCGAGGGGCCCACGAGACAGGGGGGCAAGCCCTATAGGAGGGGGGCTGCCCTACCCTCTCATGGCCGCCTCGGCTGCTCCTTGACTTGCACTCCAAGTCCTCTGGATCACGTTCGTTCCAAAAATCACGCTTCCAGAGGTTTCATTCCGTTTGGACTCCGTTAGATATTCCTTTTCTTCGAAATACTGAAATAGGCAAAAAAACAGCAATACGGGCTGGGCCTCCGGTTAGTAGGTTAGTCCCAAAAATGATAATAATGTGTAAAATAAAGCCCATAAACATCCAAAACAGGTAATATAATAGAATGGAACAATCAAAAATTATAGATATGTTGGCAACGTATCAAGCATCCCCAAGCTTAATTCCCGCTCGTCCTCGAGTAGGTAAATGATAAAAACAGAATTTTTGATGTGGAATGCTACCTAGCATAATTCTGAAAGTAATTTTCTTTATTGTGGCATGAATGTACCGATCCAAATGATTCAAGATAAAAGCTTACAAAACATAAAAATAATAATGCTTCAAAGCATACTAACAAATAATCATGTCCTATTAAAATAGCATAGCCAAAGAAAGCTTATCCCTACAAAATCATATAGTTAGGCCATGCTTCATTTTCATTACACAAAATACTCCCATCATGTACAACCCCGATGACGAGCCGAGCAATTGGTTCATACATTTTAACCCGCTTCAGCTTTTTTCAACTCTTACACAATACATGAGTGCAAGCCATGGACATAGCACTATGGTGGTATATGGTGGTGGTTGTAAGGACAAAAAGGGAGAAGATAGTCTCAAATCAACTAGGCGTATCAACGGGATATGGAGATGCCCATCAATAGATATCAATGTGAGTGAGTAGGGATTGCCATGCAACGGATGCACTAGAGCTATAAATGCATGAAAGCTCAACAAAAGAAACTAAGTGGGTGTGCATCCAACTTACTTGCTCACGAAGACCTAGGGCACTTTGAGGAAGCCCATCATTGGAATATCCAAGCCAAGTTCTATAATGAAAAATTCCCACCAGTATATGAAAGTGACAACATAGGAGACTCTCTATCATGAAGATCATGGTGCTACTTTGAAGCACAAGTGTGGAAAAAGAGATAGTAGCAATTGTCCCTTCTCTATTTTTCTCTCATTTTATTTTTTTTTCTTTTTCTTTTTTTCTTTCTTCTTTTCTTTCTTTTTTCTTTTTTCCCTTTTTCTTTTTGTTTTTGGTGGGCTTCTTTGGCCTCTTTTATTTTTATAAAGTCCGAAGTCTCATCCCGACTTGTGGGGGAATCATAGTCTTCATCATCCTTTCCTCACCGGGACAATGCTCTAATAATGAAGATCATCACACTTTTATTGATTTGCAACTCAAAGCTAGAACAAGATATGACTCTATATGAATGCCTCCGGCGGTGTACCGGGATATGCAATGAATCAAGAGCGACATGTATGAAAATTATGAAGGTGGCCTTGCCATAAATACGATGTCAACTACATGAGCATGCAAAGAGAAATATGACAATGATGAAACGTGTCATAATAAACGGAATGGTGGAAAGTTGCATGCCAATATATCTCGGAATGGCTATGGAAATGCCATAATAGGTAGGTATGGTGGCTGTTTTGAGGAAGGTAAAAAATGGGTTCAATACCGGCGAAAGTTGCGCGGCATAAAAGAGGCTAGCAAAGTGGAAGGATGAGTGTGCGTATAACCATGGACTCACATTAGTCATAAAGAACTCATATACTTACTGCAAAAGTCTACTTAGCCCTCGAAGCAAAGTACTACTACGCATGCCCCTAGAGGGATAGATTGGTAGGAAAAGACTATCGCTTGTCCCCGACTGCCACTCATAAGGAAGACAATCAAAAGAGCACCTGATGCAACAAATTTGTCACACAACTTTTACCATACGTGCATGCTACGGGACTTTCCAACTTCAACAAAAGTATTTCTCAATTTCATAATTATCCACTAGCATGACCCTAACATTACTACCTTTATATCTCAAAACAATTATCAAGCATCAAATTGATCCTAATGTTGAATGCACTTTTTATGATAGTTTTTATTATACCCAACTTGGATGTTCATCATTCTTGGACCAAACTTGTAACCATAGCAAATACCATGCTGTTCTAAAAGACTCTCAAAATAATATAAGTGAAGCATGAAAGACTAGCAATTTCTTCAAAATTAATCTACCGCCGTGCTCTAAAAGATATAAGTGAAGTACTAGAGCAAAAATTATCAAGCTGAAAAGATATAAGTGAAGCTCATAGAGTATTCTAGCAAATTCTAGTCAAATAGGCTTCTCCCAAAAGGTGTGTACAGCAAGGATGATTGTGGTAAACTAAAAAGCAAAGACTAATATAATACACGACGCTCCAAGCAAAACACATATCATGTGGCGAATAAAAATATAGCTCCAAGTAAAGTTACCAATGAACGAAGACGAAAGAGGGGATGCCTTCCCGGGGCATTCCCTAGCTTAGGCTTTTGGCTATACTTGAATATCTTGGGGTGCCATGGGCATCCCCAAGCTTAGGCTCTTGCCACTTCTTATTCCATATTCCATAAAAGCTTTACCGAAAACATGAAAACTTCACAACACAAAACTCAACAGGAAATCTTATAAGCTCCGTTAGTGAAAGAAACAAAACCACCACATAAGGTATTGTAATGAACTCACTCTTTATTTATTTTGGTGTTAAACCTACTGTATTCCAAGTTCTCTATGGTTCATACCCTTACATACTAGCCATAGATGCATCAAAATAAGCAAACAACACACGAAAAACAGAATCTGTCAAAAAAAGAACAGTCTGTAGCAATCTGTAGCTAACGCACACTTCTGGAACCTTAAAAATCTTACCAAAATAGGACGTCCTAAACAATTTGTTTATTGATTATCAGAAAAAAGAATCAATGCAAAAGCACGTTCCTGTGATTTATTGATTTTTTCTCGTGAGCGGAAAGTTTCTGTTTTTCAGCAGAATCAAATCAACTATCATCATAGGTTATCCTATAGGTTCTACTTGGCACAAACACTAATTAAAAGATAAAAACACATCTAAACAGAAAGTAGATGCAAAAGTTATTACTAAACAGGAACAAAAACAAGAAATACAAAGAAAATTTGGGTTGCCTCCCAACTAGCGCTATCGTTTAACGCCCCTAGCTAGGCATAAAAGCGAAGATAGATCTAAGTAGTGCCATCTTTGGCACTTGATTCATCAATAGAGCACTTATAATCTTTAGGGGTTTCTCCCTTTTTAGCAATTATAAAACCTTTAGGCAAAAATTCAATAAATTCATTTGTAGAAGAAGTTTCTTTAATGATAGAGAGACAATTGGGATGATCACTTATGGGTTTGAGATCCGTGTCTCCCTTATTAGAAGTTTCACCCTTATTTTTAGGAACATAAATAAACTTGGAAGTTTTAGTAGGGGTTTTGGAGTGTTTTTCACGGAAGAAAACGCAGAACCTAAGTTCGTAATGATATCCTCAAGTTTACCAATTCTTGCAAAATCTAGATATAAATTTTCATTAACTATAGGTTCTTTCTCTTTAAGATTTTTCAAAGTGACTCCAACCCTAGATCCGTATTGGGTAATTTGATTATGAATCTTTTTATCCAAATTTTCAATTAACTCAATAGTGACAATTTTATTTTCAATGATCTCAAGCCGTTGCATAACATGTTCCAAAGTTAAAACAGTAACATTAACCAAAAGAGGTGGTGAGCCAAACAAATCTAACATAGCATTATAAGCTTCAAACATGTGGCTATTGAAGAAATCCCCTCCAGCAAATGTATCAAGAACACATCTATTCCAAGGGGTAATGCCTACATAAAAATTGCAAAGAAGAAGGGAAGTAGAAAGCTTCCTAGTGGATTTATTTTGAGCATTGCAAATTCTATGCCAAGCATCTTTTAAATTTTCTCCCTCCCTTTGCTTAAAATTGAGAATTTCACGTTCGAGAGTGATAACAAGGATAGGAGGACTAGCCATAATGACAAGGTAAACGATCTAACACACGAGCAAACAAAAAAAGGCAACGAAAAAGAGAGAGGAGAGATTGGGAAAGAGAGGGCGAATAAAACGACAACGGTGAAGTGGGGGAGAGGAAAACGAGAGGCAAATGGAAAATAATGTAAATGCGAGGGAGATGAGTTTGTGATGGGTACTTGGTATGTCTTGACTTGAGCGAAGACCTCCCCGGCAACGGTGCCAGAAATCCTTCTTGCTACATCTTGAGCTTGCGTTGGTTTTCCTTGAAGAGGAAATGGTGATGCAGCAATAGTAGCGTAAGTATTTCCCTCAGTTTTTGAGAACCAAGGTATCAATCCAGTAGGAGGCTCCTCAAAAGTCCCACGCACCTACACAAACAAACAAAGAACTCGCAACCAACGCAATAAAGGGGTTGTCAATCCCTTCATGTCCACTTGCGAAAGTGAGATCTGATAGAGATAATATGATAGGATAAATATATTTTTGGTATTTTATAATATGGATGCAGAAAATAAAGATGCAAATAAAAGTAGATTGGAAGCAAATATGATAAGAGATAGACCCGGGGGCCATAGGTTTCACTAGAGGCTTCTCTCAAGATAGCATAAGTATTACGGTGGGTGAACAAATTGCTGTCGAGCAATTGATAGAAAAGCAAATAATTATGAGATTATCTAGGCATGATCATGTATATAGGCATCACGTCCGCAACAAGTAGACCGACTCCTGCCTGCATCTACTACTATTACTCCACACATCGACCGCTATCCAGCATGCATCTAGAGTATTAAGTTCATAAGAACAGAGTAACCATTAAGCAAGATGACATGATGTAGAGGGATAAACTCAAGCAATATGATATAAACCCCATCTTTTTATCCTCGATGGCAACAATACAATACATGTCTTGCAACCCTTTCTGTCACTGGGTAAGAACACCGCAAGATTGAACCCAAAGCTAAGCACTTCTCCCATGGCAAGAAAGATCAATCTAGTAGGCCAAACCAAACCGATAATTCGAAGAGACTTGCAAAGATAACTCAATCATATAAAAGAATTCAGAGAAGATTCAATTATTGTCCATAGATAAATCGGATCATAAACCCACAATTCATTGGATCTCGACAAACAGACCGCAAAAAGAGATTACATCGATTAGATCTCCACAAGAGAGGGGGAGAACATTGTATTGAGATCCAAAAAGAGAGAAGAAGCCATCTGGCTAATAACTATGGACCCCTAGGTCTGTGGTAAACTACTCACAACTCATCGGAAGGGCTATGGTGTTGATGTAGAAGCCCTCCATGGTGGATACCCCCTCCGGCAGAACACCAGCGATGGCTCCAAGATGGGATCTCATGGATACAGAAGGTTACGGTGGCGGAAATATTTCTTTGGTGGATCCCTGGATGTTTTCAGGGTATGTAGGCTTATATAGGAGGAAGAAGTTCGTCGGTGGCCACCCGAGGGGACCACGAGACAAGGGGGCGCGCCCTATAGGGGGGGCGCCCTACCCTCTCGTGGCCGCCTCGGCTGCTTGTTGACTTGCACTCCAAGTCCTCTGGATCAGGTTCGTTCCAAACATCACGCTTCCGAAGGTTTCATTCCGTTTGGACTCCATTTGATATTCCTTTTCTTCGAAATACTGAAATAGGCAAAAAAACAGCAATACGGGCTGGGCCTCCGGTTAGTAGGTTAGCCCCAAAAATGATAATAATGTGTAAAATAAAGCCCATAAACATCCAAAACAGGTAATATAATAGCATGGAACTATAAAAAATTATAGATACATTGGAGACGTATCACCTGTCATTCGCTCTGCGTCATGCATGCGGCATACATGGCGCGAGAGACGGGCGTAATGGGGCATGTGGCGTGACGGTTCCCAAGCAAGGAAAGTACATGAGCAGCGGCCCTGCGGTCTCGAAAGGACATGCAAGCCGCATCTTTACTATTCACCACATATGATGCCAGCATGCTTCGATCACCCCCGCGCGCGACCCCTACGTCACACAATCAACGCGGGTCATGCGGAAGCGCAGCAGGCAGAAAGTTACTGCGGTGAAAAACTGCCCGCCTGCCCGTGAACTATTTTTGGGCCTAGCCCAACAACCGCACCGCACTTATGTGTGGCCCAGGCCCGGGGGCTCCTGTCGGTGTACTAAAATAGGGGCACTATTCTGTACCCCTTACTAAGTGCACGGGCAGTCGGAGCCGCGTGGCCACAACCACACTAGGTAGGGCAAAGGGAGAGGGCCGGAGCCACATAAACAATCAGCGCAGCGCCAAGACCAAAGAAGATCAAGAAACAAGACGATTCTCCCCGGCAAGAGTCTTGCCGGGGCAGGATCCACAGCCCCAACAAGAGTCTTGCCGGGGCAACTTGCCCAGCCCTACGCCAGTAAGACGCGCTACCCTTGAGCCAAAGTTTCCCAACCTCATTGGGACCAGGGCTCGGCAGGCACTCCTGTGGTGGCATGCAGACCTTTGTGAAGACAAGAGGCATTCTAAGACAGTGGAGGAACAGAAGGCAACGAAACCACGGCAGGATCCTTGCCGAAGAAGCACACAAGACGTCCGGCAGCATCCTTGCCGGGGTTGACTCCGACGCCAAGGCAAGACCCTTGCCGGGGCCCCGACAAGGCCCTTGCCGAGGACATCCGTTACATCTACGCCAGGTCTGCGCCAGCAATGGTCCCACCCTGTTCCCTATGCAGTTGCCAGCCCGCTAGCTGGGCAGGCACCTGCGTGTCAATGAGCGGCTTCTGGACCAATTCAGCGCATGCCTACGTGGTGGCATGCAAATCTTCATGAAGGACCCACCACCGCGCCACCTCAGCTGCCAGCCAGCCCCCGTGGCGCCACCTCAGTTGCCTTCTAGTCTACATGGCGCCGCATGCCTCGCTGGCTCGGGCGCATGTCGAAGCAGGGAAGAGCGGCGGCAGACGGGACGTGGGTTCGCATTTAATGCACCTTGTCCCATACGGCTATCGATAGACTTAAACACAGTAACCCGGTGCCACCTCCTGGTGCCACTGTGGTGATCCCCTTGCTTATAAAAGGAAGCCCAAGGCGTCCAGGAGGAGGATTCAGATCTTTGGACAAGTTACGCCCATTGTAGCTACCTCTAGAACAAGAACACTCAACAGAGATCTTAGGCAGGAGTAGGGTATTATGCAAGCCGTGGCCCGAACCTGGGTAAATGCCCTGTGTCCACTGAATTGGCCTCCGATCCTACTCTCCTCTCAACCCCGCACCCCGCAACCATAGTAGGGATCTCGTTTTGGTCCCATAGGTGTCGTTTCCACCGACACCTCGACCTCGGTCGCCGCTCCTAATATATATCATGACATTTTTTTGTCAAAATAAATTATTCATCCTTATTGAATACAAACAAGGTTATTCCATACCTTGGTTATCCTCCAGTTGTTTCTTTACGTGGTCGAGCTCTTCCTCGACCCGCTCCAGACGCTACTTCAGTCCGGAGACCTCAGTAGCATGTGAGGTTGCAGCCAATAACAATGCCTGCTTACTCACATAGACATTTTATTTTATATTTAGTCTGCTGCGAAACTTATTTGATTCTCTGTCCGGCTTTTTCTTTTCAAACACCAAACAATGTATCAGGGGATACTGTCTATATTGTGACATTCTTTTTATATTTAATTCCATTGCTTACCTCAAAGCCTGTTAGAAGGCTTGTGCATGCTTTGGTCAGCCCGCTTTTCACGGAATGAATCTTCTCAATCACCGCACCCATAAGGGTACGGTGCTCTTCAACAATGGAAGCGCCTTGCAGCGCCTCCAGCAAAGTATCCGGCGCCTCTGGGTGTACAGAGGTCACCAGCGGAATAGGCACACCCCCTTCTTTTGGAGGAGGTTGCTTGCCTGATTCCAGAGCCGTATTGGTCTCCAGAATTGTATTCGGCTGGGGGTTGAATTCAGTATGGCCCTCGCTGTCGGTGTCAGAACCGGCGGATCTCGGGTAGGGGGTCCCGAACTGTGCGTCTAAGGCTAAAGGTAATAGGAGGCTGGGGACACGATGTTTACCCAGGTTCGGGCCCTCTCGATGGAGGTAATACCCTACTTCCTGCTTGATTGATCTTGATGATATGAGTATTACAAGAGTTGATCTACCACGAGATCAGAGAGGATAAACCCTAGAAGCTAGCCTATGGTATGATTGTTGTTGTGTCCTACGGACCAAACGCTCTGGTTTATATAGACACCGGAGGGGGCTAGGGTTACACAGAGTCGGTTTACAGAGGAGGAGATCTACATCCGAATTGCCAAGCTTACCTTCCACGCCAAGGGGAGTCCCATCCGGACACGGGACGAAGTCTTCTATCTTGTATCTTCATAGTCCAACAGTCCGGCCAAATCATATAGTCTGGCTGTCCGTATACCCCCTTATCCAGGACTCCCTCAGTAGCCCCTGAACCAGGCTTCAATGATGATGAGTCCGGCGTGTAGATGGTCTTCGGCATTGCGAGGCGGGTTCCATCTCTGAATACTTCAAGATAAATTCCAAACACAAGGACCGTGTTCGGCTCTGCAAGATAAATTCCATATACCACCGTAGAGAGAATAATAATCCATGAATCTAATCTGCTGACAATTCTTTGAAAAGTGACGTCACGCCATGATCCGGTTTTTATTCGAACCATTTTCACAACTTGCTACCGCACACACCACGAGGCGGTTTCCTTGGCACGTCCTGTTAGAGCAGAGATCGTGTCCCCCTTACTGTGGTATTCTCATCAATATGGGTATGGGTAATCCAACCTTGCCTGTTGGCATGACCCAGTGTGTTTAGGCAAGTCCCGAACGACCACGTTCGGGGACGCTTGATATTCTTCCCCCTTTATAAAGGAGCTGAGGCCTATCCCTCTATCTCCACGCTCGCGCATCTCGCACCCTGAGTTCCAACACCGAAGGCTCGAGCCTAAGCACCCCGAATCCTCGATCATGTCCAAATCCGACCATCAAGGCCGATGGATGGCTTCCTCCGTCACGGAGGAGGATATTGCGAAGCTCAGGGAGGCTGGGTATTTGCCCGCTGATGTCAAGCACAGGCTTCCTGCTCCCGAACAGGTTATCCCCACTCTCAAGACCAATGAGAGCGTCGTATTTGTATCCCACTTCCTCCAGGGCTTGGGTATTACTCTCGACCCCTTCGTGAGGGGGCTCATGTTCTACTATGGGCTAGATTTCCATGATCTGGCTCCGTTTCCATCCTCCACATCTTGTCGTTTATTGTTGTGAGTGAAGCCTTCCTCCACATCACCCCCCACTTCGGCTTATGGCTCAAGACTTTCAATGTGGAGCCGAAGATGATTGAGGGGCGACACGCAAAGTGCGGAGGTGCCATAATAAGTAGGAACGTCGATGCCCCGTGGCCCGAAGGCTCCTTCCCGGAGGTATCTGACTTATGGCAACAGAGGTGGTTCTATGTCACAGTTCCTCGAGGCTGAATGTGGTCGGCCGCGCCCGCCTTCCGCTCGGGCCCTCCACCTCCACTGGCATCATGGGCCAACGTGGGACTAAACTGGGGGCCTGTGAATGAAGTACCAATTCTACAAAGCCGCATTCGGGAGCTCCTTGAGAGGGACATTAGTCTTATCAAAATAATCCAGGTAATGCTAGTTCGGCGGATCCTGCCGTGCAAATGTCGGCCTCTCCGGATGTGGGAATTCAATCCAGAAGGTCCGCGAACCATTCCACATTTCTTCGGCACGACGCCCGAAGGGATGTATAAGTTGTTCTTAGGACCACGAATAAAGAGTCCGGACACCATCGAGGATGCGGGCCTGAGCTGCAATCGCCTAGATACCCAAGTAAGTAACCCTATAACCGAACACTTTAATTATATTTGTCATAGTACTGTTCTGAATACTGTCTGCAACCAGAATTGGCTTAGTAAGGCAGAGAGGATCAGGTGTCCGGCCCCGCTTCCCGAAGGCTCACCCGGTCCGGCAATGGCTAGGATTCTTAAACGGACACTAAGTCGAGTGCCACTAGAGAAAGCTGAAGGGAAGAGTGGGGAGGCCAAGAGTGGGCCTCACACATTGTGCATCCAAAGTGGGGGAATTAATGTCTCCACGGAGGAGGAGAATCGGGGAGGCACATCTGAGGTTTCCTCCCTCCGCGGGAGGAAGAGAACTTCACCAGAGGGCCCTGCCCCGAAGGGCGTCCTCACCGCATAGTGCCCGTAAATGGGCCATCCCTCCACCAAGCTGTAAGTTCTATTAAACAAGGAATTTCTTGCTTTTTCCTTCGAGAGTGATAACCAGGACCTGTTTTTTGTAGTCCGGCCAGCAGTTCATCTCAATAGGGCTCGTCCTGGAGGGATCTTCTTCCGAAGATGATGGGAAGTGAAACCCCACCTGCCTCTCCATCCCGTGAAGCGGGCGACCCTGAGGTATCGTCACGGAGGAGTCCAGATCCAATGGGGCCGGAAGCTAATACTTCGGCCGCCCCGAGCCCAGCGCATTCGGCTCCCGTGGTGGACAATGAAAAGGGTCCGGGAGAGTCTGGTGTCCGGCCGAACATGCTGACGGGCCTCCTGGAGTCAGTTGCTCTCTTGGAGGATCATCATACACTAATGGGTACGGTGTTGGAGAAAATCTCCTCCGCCACAAGTGGTTTAAACGAAGCTTTCAGGAGCCTGCTCAAAGGCTTTGAGGTAGGCCGCAAAATATGCAGTTTTTAGTTGTACTACACGCGATACATGCGCTGTGTATAGATAGTAGCCCCTGAGACTGTGGATGCCAGCCCATGGCAGCAAATGGAGGATCACACTCCCAGATAATTATCGCACTTGTATTGATGTGCATGTTGCTAAAGGTTCGACAATAGACCAGGCCGCTGAATGCGCTGAATTGAGGCGGCAAATTGACGTGGTAGAGGCCGATGTCACGCTTGTGAACAAGCGATTCGAGGAGTCCTAGAGTATGCTTTCCTATATCCACATCTATTTTGGGAAATTGGAAGAAGGTTGTAATATTAATGTTATGTGATGTAGTTGCAGGCGGAGCTGCTGCCGTTGAGGCCCTGAGGGCAGAGCTTGCCCTAGCCAAGGAACAAGCCCTGATTAGCAATGCGGCTGCTCTAAAGGCAGCTGAAGAATTGAAAGCCGAACAGGCTGCTCGTCGGCAAAGTGAGAGAAGATAGCCGAGATGGTTGTGGAGCTGAGGGACGCCGCCGGCCGGTATGATCTTCTCGAAAAGGAGAATCAGACAAAGGCAACAGACCTGAAGAAGGCATTGGATTCGGCTAAGGAGACGCGCTCTCATATTAGAGACGCACGGGAGGAACTTCGACACGCCAGAGAAATCGCACCTGGAAATCCTTATTTGTTGCGGATGAAGTTTTTAGATCCAAAGTATGCTCCATTGGATAAGCTATGGAGCGCCGCAGATGAGTATGCGGACTTGGCGAAGAGTGCGGCTGATGCGACCAAGTTATTCAAGGATCATGAAGATAACAAAATGGAGAGGTTGTTCTAGTCGCATTTTAGTGCCCCAGCACGCTCCTTACCCTTGAGTGAGAAGATGGCCGCCATAGATGAGCTCCATAGGCTGTCCGGCCTTGCAATGAGGGCTGTAATAGACCATCTGTGGCTGAAGGAGCCGAAGCCGGACAACTACTTTGGTTTGGTGCAACAATTATTTGGCGCCAGAGCGCAGGTCGATGCCATGAAGAGATCGGCATGCATAGAGGGTGCGCGGATGGCTCTTGCCCATGTGAAAACATACTGGGCGGATATGAAGGCCACCCGCATTGCAACCCAGGGTCCGGCAGGAAGCCAAGACCCAGCCGAGCACTATTTTGAGCTGGTCATAGAAGGTGCCCGTAGAATAGAGGCCCAGTGCTCCAAGAATGTCATGTTTGAGTGATGATTCTATTAATTGTAAACAATTATGTGTTCGATTATAGATGCTGCTTTTTTATACTTTTGCGTGAAAGTATTATAGTGTCTCCTGTGCGGCTGTTTAGTATGTATATAACGTGAAAGTTTGCAGTCGTTGGCTTCAGCCCCCACGCACATAATGCGGGGGTGTTTGAGAAAATATGCGTGAACACACTTGATCCAACGTCTTGGTCCGTTAAGGAGGTGATTGCACGTCGAACCAGACAACCAGACTATTAGCTGTAACACTTTTCACTTAGCCATAGGAGTTTGAAAGGTGGGGATACTATATAGCCCCTGGTACTTCCGCGAGCGTCCAGGTACGGTGCGCGTGCTTGACCGGTAGACCGGTCCTTCGTTAATACGGAGGAATCCTATAGATTCCGATGAGTCCTCGAGTGGTTGACCAGTCTCTCACTGTATCATGACAGTCAGTTTTCGGCTTTCTCTACTGAGGTGCTCATCCGGAATAACCAGGGCACAATCGCAGTAGTTCTCCTTTGGCCGCATTAGCCGATAGAACGGAACGGAAGGCAGCAAATGCAGGAGCCGGGCTAACCCAACATTTGACCAAAGACATGATTCAGAGCTGATGCATATAAGGCCAAACTGGTGACGCCGAACACTCTCGAAGGTATTCGGACTTTATAACATATATTGGGCTGAATAACACCCTTGACCCTGTGATTCCAGGTACGCGCATTGATCTGTCGTGGCAAAAAGCCTAAAACTCCAGTGTCCCTTATAGGTTTATGAAATACCCATGGGATGTTGAGCAACAAGAGATAGTAAATAAGGTTTACACAGGGGCTTAATCTAAAGAGAAACCTGTGGGCGGGGTCCTACTACACGTCTGCGCCTGTGTCTCCGTTGTGCCGTATCCTGGAAGGGTGTCGCACCGGTAGTGTCTGTAGAAACGAAAAAAACGTGCGAAAAGTTAGTTATGCTCGAGGGATGTTCGAGATCCGGCCTATTAATGAAGCAAGCCGAATTGTGGGCTTTTGTTACATGTTTACAGCCCCTCGTATTATTTTATGGGGGTGCATGTATAGCACCTAGCTCGGGTTTGTTCGAGCCGTTGTAAATGGTGTATTGGACTCGTCTAACCGTGTCTGTGGTCTTGACGACCGGTCATGCATTCTGGTGGCAGAGGCCGCCTAGCGTCTGGCAACGGGAGCTGCCGTATACTGCTCTGTGTTTCCGCTAACCGTTATGACGCCACGTGGACCGGGCATCTTAAGTTTAAGGCAGGCGTAGTTCGGTACTGCGTTAAAGCGAGCGAAGGCCGTCCTTCCAAGCAATGCATGATAATCGCTGCTGAAGGGAGCGATGTTGAAAAGTAAGTTCTCGCTTCGGAAGTTGTCGGGAGAACCGAATGTCACTTCTAATATGAGGGAGCCCCCACATCGGGCCATGCCGCTTGGAATCACTCCATTGAAGGTGATGTTATTTTGATTTATTCTGGATGGGTCTATCCCCATCTTGCGGATGGTGTCTTGATATATCAGATTAAGACTGCTGCCGCCGTCCATTAGGACGCGAGTAAGATGGTATCCATCAATTATTGGGTTGAGCACCAGTGCAGCCGATCCTCCATGCTGGATACTGGCCGGGTAGTCCCTGTGATCAAAAGTGATCGGGCAAGTCGCCCAGGGATTGAATTGGGGGGCTACGAACTCTACGTGAGTTACATGTACCATGTTTGCCGTTTTGACTTCCGGTGGGAATTTTTTCTGGCCCCCGGTGTTCGGCTGGCGAGGTTCGCCCTCATCTTCGCTTGGTGTTTGACTTCCCTTGTGTTCGGCGTTTAATTTGCCGGCCTACTTGAAGACCCAACATTTTCTGTGGGTATGATTTGCAGGTTTTTTAGAGGTGCCATGGATTTGGCACAATCTGTCCAGGACTTTGTTTAAGCCAGATGGCCCTCTTTACTGCCTTTAAATGGCTTCTTTCCTTGTTCGGGTTGAGGGCTCCTGAATCTGGCGTTGACCGCCGTGTTGTCCGGACTATCGCCACTCCGACGCTTGTGCTTAGTGCGCCGTGGCTTCCCGTTGCCGTCTCGAATTTCGGATGTGCCTGGGTCGCTGGTGCCTCTACGGGCCAACGAGTTGTCCTCACTCGCACAAAATCGGGTCATGAGGCTTGTTAAGGCTGCCATCGTTCCCGACTTTTCTTGTCCGAGGTGTCTGGCAAGCCACTCATCTCGGATACTGTGTTTGAAGGCCGCTAAGGCTTCGGCATCCGGACAGTCGACAATTTGATTCTTCTTAGTGAGGAATCTGTTCTAAAGCTTGCGGGCTGTCTCTCCGGCTGCTGTATTATGTGACTTAAGTCATCCGCATCCGGAGGCCGGACATAGGTTCCTTGAAAGTTGGCCCTGAAAGCGTCCTCAAGTTCCTCCCAACTTCCAATTGAGTTTTCGGGGAGGCTTTTCAGCTAATGATGAGCTGATCCTTTTAACTTGAGGGGGCGGTATTTGATGGCGTGGAGGTCATCCCCATGAGCCATGTGCATGTGAAGGACAAAATCTTCGATCCAGACCCCAGGGTCCGTTGTTCCTTCGTATGACTCTATATTCACGGGTTTGAATCCCTATGGAAATTCATGATCCAGCACCTCATCGGTGAAGCACAGGGGGTGTACAGCCCCTCTGTATCTAGCCATGTCGCAGCATGCTATCGGCGGTTGTTGCTCCCGGTGTTGATTCTGGACTGATATTTGAACAGTATGATCATTGTGGTGACCATAATCCCGCGTCGGAGCACGTCCTCTGGACCCATAGATGGATCTGGCCGCACTGGCCTTTTTGTCCAGGAGCTCTCGTAAATCGTGTGCGGTATCGGTGGCTGCTCTACCGCGGCCATGAGGTGGTTGGTCCGGCCTTGTGGTCATATTGTTTTTTGGCGCAATGGGCGCTGCGGCTTCATCGTCGAATTCGGGTAGCAGTTTGCGCTTTGGGTAGCTCTTCATGTGGCGATCGTCGCCACATTTTCCTTCGGTGTCCAGCACCTTATTCCATCTTTGGTTGAGCGTATCCTGCGCGGCTTTAAGCCTTTGCTTATCTTTCTTCAGGCTCCTCGTCGTGGCCAGGAGCTTTCTGCGGAGGTTATCTTGTTCCAGACGCTTTTCCGGGATGATGAATGCATCGTCAACCGGACTGTCCACTTCTTTGGAGGTAGTGTGATGAGTTCGGCCTTCTGGATCGCTGTGATCGGGTGTCTGCTCCGGGTTGTGTTCGGCGTGACCTGGCTTGTCCTGCACCATCGCTGGGTCCCTATGGTCATTGTTGCCTCCAGAGTCAACCGGAGTGTCATCCTGTTTTGTGTTGTTATCACTATTTTTACTGTGACTGGACTTAGAGCGGCGCCTACGCCGTCGTTTTTGCTTTTGTCCGGGGGGTTTATCCTCCATTGTGTCCTTTTTGTCACCATTGTCTTCTTTAGGCGTATCCACCATGTAGACGTCATATGATGAAGTGGCAGTCCAGCGCACTATGGGCGGTGGTTCCAGGTCTTCCCCTACATCGAAGTCCATACCATCGATGTTGTCGGAGTCAACGTCAAGCATGTCTGTTAGGTCATCGACAGTGGCTATAAAGTCTGTGGTGGGTGGGTCGCGATTTTCTTCGTCCTCCATATCCCACATGGGCTGGATACAGTCCGGCCAAGAGTCTCCTGATAAAGAGAGAGATTTTAACAAATTTAGCACATCACCGAAGGGGGAGTGCTGGAAGATATCTGCGGCGGTGAATTCCATTATCGGAGCCCAATCGGACTCGGTGGGCTCAGATGCATGCGGTTCGGCGCCCACGCTCGGACACAGGTCCGGGGGCCCGGAGATACAGACTTCCCTGGGGGGGGGGAGTCTACGTTTGGCCCTAACGCCAATGGGTGTGCGGCTTCCGAGGCGGAGTCCATCCACCCGCCCTCGGGAGGCACAATTTGCTATAGGCCGAAGTCCGGAGCAGTAGCAGGTGCGGTATTCTGAATACTGTTCGTCGACAGATCTAAGTCGTGCGCGTGGCGAACGTTCAACGCTCCTGACATGGGCTCGAATCCGTCGAAGATCAAATCTCTGTGGATATCGCCAGTGTGGTTTAAACCTAACCTGACGGCCAGGGGCGTAGCTATCGATCTGCTCTAGATGGCCAAGAGAGTTGGCCCGCAGTGCGAAGCCGCCGAACACAAAAATCTGTCCGGGGGAAAAGTCTCACCCTGGACGGAGTTGTTGAAGGTTGGAGAAGCCATCGAGCCTTACAGCGACGACATAGAGGAACTCTCAATGAAAGCACCAATGTTGGTGTCAAAACCGGCGGATCTCGGGTAGGGGGTCCCGAACTGTGCGTCTAAGCTAATGGTAACAGGAGGCTGGGGACACGATGTTTACCCAGGTTCGAGCCCTCTCGATGGAGGTAATACCCTACTTCCTGCTTTATTGATCTTGATGATATGAGTATTACAAGAGTTCATCTACCACGAGATCAGAGAGGCTAAACCCTAGAAGCTAGCCTATGGTATGATTGCTGTTGTGTCCTACGGACCAAACCCTCCGGTTTATATAGACACTAGAGGGGGTTAGGGTTACACAGAGTCGGTTTACAGAGGAGGAGATCTACATCCGAATCCCCAAGCTTGCCTTCCAAGCCAAGGAGAGTCCCATACGGACACGGGACAAAGTCTTCTATATTGTATCTTCATAGTCCAACAGTCCGGCCAAAGCATATAGTCCGGCTGTCCGGATACCCCCTTATCTAGGACTCCCTCACCCGCCATCAGTGTCCATGGGGGTCTCCTCCCCCATGTGTCCGGCTAACGAGGTTTGACCCTGCGGCGCCACCCTGATGGTCTCCTGAGTCTCTCCCTGGCCTGGGTTCCTTTGGGACGACACCTCGGTGTTATCCATGACCTTGGGAGAGGAGGCCGCCGGGAGGGTCCCATTGTCCATCGCATCTGGGTCTAGCGAGTCCTCCGATGAGTATTGCTCGATGTTGGACCTGGCCGGACTGCAAAATGCGTGATTCAACGTATTAATACTATGCAATAGTGAGGCCGGATATATGAGTGTGTCCGGGTTTCTTAGTACTCATGATTTGGCCAGGGGCTTGACCGTGGGTTCCCACTCCGAGCTGCTGTCGGTGGCCGCGGTGGAGTCGTCTGGAAGGGAAGCTTTTCCCTGCTTAGACGCTTCGGCCTCCAAACGCCTGGAGGCCGTCCTCCTCTTTCTCCCCTCATATGGGGGATGGCTTTCTTCTTCTTCCTCCTCCTCTTCCTCATCTTCTTCGGCGGCAGAGGAGTGAGCCTTGGCGTCTTCGGATGTCGTGTCCGGAGTGCCCTTACGACGGATACCGCCCTGGTCTCCTTGGCCTCCTTCTTGTCCTTCTTCTTTAGCGCCTTATACGGCGCCGGGATCAGCATCTCCATCAGAAGTGGGCCTCCTGGTTCTTCGGGCAGTGGAGCCAGACAATAAATTTGCTCCGCCTTCTTTGTCCAACCATGGGAGAATCATTAGGAAAGTTTAGGCGTTTCTTCCTCAAACATGCGAGTAAAGGATACAGCTTGAAAACATGTAAAGACTTACCGAACTTGCGGGACAGGTCAATTTGTACCCACGATCCTCGGTGATGTCCGGCCACGATTTACAGGGCTTGAATAGCACCTTCCAGATGTCCTCGTTCATAGTGCCGAAGAACTCTAGTAGGGTCTGGTGCTTGGCCGGATCGAACTCCCACCGATGGCAAGTCCGGCTCTGGCGTGGAAGGATCCGACGAACTAGCATCACCTAGACCACGTTGACAAGCTTGATGTTCTTGTCCGCCATGCCCTTGATACATGCCTGGAGAGCAGTCAGTTCGTCTGACGAAGACCAGTCCAGGCACTTCCCGGGCTAGGACATGAGCCGCATTGGGGCTCTAGATCGAAATTCGGGAGCCGTGACCCAGGTGGTGTCGTGTGGCTTAGTGACGTAGAACCACTGTTGTTGCCACCCTTTGACGAACTCATTAAAAGTACCTGAAGGCCATGAGACGTTGGGCATCTTGCTCACCATGGAGCCTCCGCACTCTGCGTGTTGACCGCCCACCACCTTCGGCTTGACGTTGAAGACCTTTAGCCATAGTCCGAAGTGTGGCGGGATGCAGAGGAAGGCCTCGCACACGACGATGAATGTCGAGATGTTGAGGAAAGAATTTGGGGATAGATCATGGAAATCTATCCCGTAGTAGTACATGAGTCCGCGAATGAATGGGTGGATAAGAAATCCCAGCCCACAGACAAAATGAGGGAGGAATACAACCCTCTCGTGGGGCTCCGGAGTGGGGACGGTTTGTCCCTCGGCCGGAAGACGGTGTGCGATCTCCTTGTCCAGATACCAGGCCTCCCAGAGTTTCCTGATATCCTTCTCCTTGACAGAGGAGGCCACCCACTTACCCTGCGCTCCGGATCCGGACATGGCAGGAGTGCTTTTTTGGGGGCGCGGAAAGGATGAGAGCTTAGGCGTTGGAGCTCAAGAATGGGGAAGCAGAGAGAAGGTGTGGGTGAAAGAGTTGGATCTTTATCCCTTTATAAAGGCAGTGAATATCAAGCGCCTCCCCACTTGCCCTAAAAATCGCTTATCCCCGAGGACCGTGCAAACGGTGCGGTGAGATTACCCATACCCGTATTGATGAGAATCCCATAATAAGGGGACATGATCTCTGCTTTGGCAAGACGTGCCAATGGAACCGCATCTCAAAAATATGGAGTGGTGGGCTAAACACGGTTTGAATAATAACCGGGCATCGACGCGATGTCATGTTGTGAAAAGTTGTCAGCAGATTGGACTCGTGGATTATTATACTCTCTACGGTTGTGTGTGGTATTTGTTTTGCAGACCCGGACACATTTATCGTGCAATGTCACCTTACCGACCTGCTCCGTCACATCATTTGGACCAGGGGCTTCGCCATCTCTTCATCAACCTACTCCGGAGACTTTGGCGTCACTAGCCGACCAGCTTCATCACTTTATCTGGATCGGGGCTTTGCCTCAGCGAGCTAACCTTTGCCAGCATCACCATGCCGTTGCTTCATTTCTCATCAGGCAATGGGTGTGCGGTGAGGGAGTCCTGGATTAAGGGGTCCTAGGACGACCGGACTATGTTACATGGGCCGGACTATTGGGCTACGAAGATACAAGACTGAAGACTCTCTCCCGTGTCCGGATGGGACTCTCCTTGGCATGGAAGGCAAGCATGGCGACCGGATATGTAGATTCCTTTCTCTGTTACCGACTTTGTACAACCCTAGTCCCCTTCCGGTGTCTATATAAACCGGAGGGCTTAGTCTGTAGAGGCAGATTCATAATCCTCATAGGCTAGAGTCCTAGGGTTTAGCCATTACGATCTCGTGGTAGATCAAATCTTGTAATACTCATATCATCTAGATCAATATAGCAAGAAGTAGGGTATTACCTCGATAGAGAGGGCCCGTACCTAGGTAAACATCGTGTCCCCCGTCTCCTATTACCATCGACCTTAGACGCACAGTTCGGGACCCCCTACCCGAGATCCGTCGGTTTTGACACCGACATGCAGATTGAGTCCCAATTTTGGGAGTAACCTTTCTTCAGATTGCTACAACAGATAAACCGAGTGCTATTAATCCTAGTAAGTTTTCTTGCTTGGGTTTATTTTTTCCGAGGAATTATTACTCTGGTTTGTTCCATCATCATTACACACGTTTATGAAATGATGGCCGCATTAACGATGGTTGTGTGATGGTTCAGTCAGTTTCTCATCCGCAGTTCGACGAACGCCTCCTCGGGGACTCGTACCGCCCTGTGAATACATGCTTTGTCACGCCGGCACCCTGCAACGACATTAGCTTCGACGCTAGGCCACATCTCTTTAAAAAATATTTTGCGTAAATTAATTATGCGTTATTAGTTTTTGGACTGCACTATTTTACATGTGTAGATAATCATATTTGACTGCGTCACGCGGTCACTTCGGCAAGCTAACGTTGTCGTCCCAATCGGCGTAAATCGGTTCGGGTGATCACCTTGTTGGTCGAATTGCCGTACCGACATGTTCAGTTAGCTCAGGGACTTCAGGATCGTTGAGGGAGCTCTACCTCATCGAGTGTTCGGCACACGGGCCATATTTCTTTTATTGCTCACTTTGCATAAATTATTTATTATGCTACGATTTTTAATTTATTATTATCACTACTATCTTCAGCTTGCACTATTTTCTGCGCGCAGGTAAATGATCCGGGTTGGACAGAGCTGTCACCTTGGTGTACCGACGTACCACGTCACCTCGACTGGACCAGGGGCTTCTTCATCACTTCATTATCCCACGCCGGGGACTTCGGCCTCATATTGCTGACCTGCTCTGTCACCTCGTTCGGACTGGGGGTTCCACCTTGCCACATTGGTCGTGCTATGTCACCACTTCGGAGTGTCGAGCTCTTCGCTCTGCCACCTCGGGACCGCCTTGGGGCTGGGACCTTGTCCCGCTGTAAGCTCGGACCGCGTCATCAATGCCGAACACACTAACTAGCTAAGTCGCTTTCATGCTCAAAGTTTTAAATTTTTAATTTGTGTTCGGTTCGACCATGCTCACATACGTTGTTTGTTAAAAGAAACTCCCTTTAACCGTGTTAACTGGGGGCTCTTAAAATTTATATGAGCCGTTTTATAGTAAATGTGTTTTCTTCTTGGTCGTTGCAAAGTCTTTTTATGACACTCCTTTTTCGACTCGAGTGTGTGGTCAATAGCCCGATAGCCTGGCTTCTCTCTAAAGCTGCTCGAGTTTAGTTTGCTAAACTGGCCTTGGAGAAGCACTCTGCCTTCGGGATAAGGAGATTGATGTCGATGCTGACCTACTTGCAGCTTAGAGATCGGATGTGTCATGTTAAAGCACGACAGAAGCACAAAAAACTATCAAATTTAGTTCAGACTTAATGTTTTTACTGAAGTCTTTTGGTTTTGGAAGCTTCTGCCACTTTTAACCTATTTGTGTGTTTCCAACATAAGTCTTGCAGTACAACACTGGACACCTCTAAAACTTTGGCAATATCAACGCAGGGCTGCAACTAGAGCCGAACCCATCAAAAGCCAAGGTAATTCATGGAGTCCTCAGCAAAAATATTCTCGGATATTGCTTTATATGCATCGGTTTCGAATTGTGTCTTCGGTCAATAGTTGGGTTGCCCGGCTCCTGTGCTTGCCTCCTATGTTCTGCTTTGTTTGGCTAGGTGTGCAAAGGGAGAACCACTGCGATTGTGCTTCCAGCTCGAATGGTTAAGCACCTCAGTGGAGAAAGCCAAAAACTAACTGTCACAATGGGCGTAAACTGGTCAGCGATCCGATGAAGGTGTCACACTATAGATTGATACTGGTTACCGCGTGTTAAACGATGGGCCTTTCATAACATTGGCCGAAGTGTTAATGGCTAGACTTCGGTCGGTGCCGAATACTAACTGGGGCCTCGTAGCTAGTTTCCCCAGTTTAAAGCTCCTATGAATAAGTGAAAGTTATAAAGCCCGCATATCTGATTGCTTCGTTTCCGCTAACACAACTGCCTTCGGGCACCGAGACGTCCGCTAAGGGTTGTTTTGTTATTGAGGAAACACCCTGTGTAGCATCTACAAGGGGGTGGAAGCCGATGATGGGCCACTTCAACTGATAAATGGTCGCTATGGAGTGAACATAAACATATCATCAGTGTTTGTATTTAATATACGAGGGATGCCTTCTGTAATCATCGTTATAAAGCAATAAATATGCATCAATTTCACTTAAGATTTTGGCCAAGCTGGGTTCCCTGGTTCCCATGGTTACCCCTACGTTCACAATTGTTCGGCTAGGTGGTAAAGGGAGCATCTCTGTGATTGTTACTATCGGGTCATCCGAGTTAGTACCTCAGACTGGGTGAAGCCGAAAGCTAGCAATCTTAAAGGATATAATTGGTCGGCAATGAAGGAAGTGAAAATTTAGGTTCGCTAAAGACCACATTGTTCGGGAACTTTCTCCAAACTAAATCCTCAATATTTTTCTTCCGCATTGATCAGAGGTGAAGTTTTATGATCTTGGTCGGCATGACAACCCAAAGAAAGGAACCGATAGTGGGACTATTTTCTTTGGAAGATGTTTCTTACATCAAATAGTAATATAACATTCTCTCCGTGTACCTTTGTTCATAAAACCGTATGGCCGGATTGCCTTGTTTGCCGCAAATCTTTGCCCTTATAATGGCTTTATAAAGTAGGACAAACACTCCCTGGCTACTGGCTGAGGAGGATGAAGCCGATGGTTGGTCAACAAAGTTTTGTACAATACAGATTCGAGCATTAATGATGTAGAGTATTTGGATACATAGAATCATTACACATAACTTGTGATTTTACCCTGGATATCGATCCTTAATTTGGCCACCCGTGCCCACATTAAGGCTTGGGGGCTACTGGGTTTCGGGCTTATCATTTACTAATATTAAAGGGGCACATCTATCCCCTGATCTGGTGTTGCCACCCAACCAGTGTCTCGGGGGCTACTGCATTGCCTATTCAATACAGAAAATTCAAAGTGCTAAGTGTTTGGCTTGACCGAACTATGGGCAAATGCATCTTCGGATAACAATAGGAACTATCTAGGACCTATCCGGTGTCAAGCTAATATATTACGGCAAATTCTCAAGAGCCTTTGTCAAGGGCGCGTCCGCCAATCACTATATCCTCTAATGTGCATCGCGGATTTTAAGCCGACACACACACACACACCTTGAGGGCTACTGGCTATATATCTTGTCAGTAAATAAATTGCATCAATCGGAAATAAAATCCACAAACAATCAGCCCAAGCCTAAGGTGGTGCATCACCTCGGAAGCAGTCCGGCATAAAACTCAGATGAAAGTGGCTGGCTATATAGAGGGCATTTCCGGCATTATAGCTCGGCTAAACTCCTTTGACTTTTTTGAGCCAAGGTGATCTATGACACCTTGGATACAGTCTGGCCTTGGACTCCGGGTATAGTACAACGTTGGAGCTCGGGTGCATTCCAGCGTTGAAGCTCGGACACAAGAGGACACCGCTGCACGGGAACAGCTTCAAACCTGAGGTGTGGCGTGAAAAATAACAAGGTATTTATAAAGGCCGATAACTTAAAGGGGCTCCTCCCATACCCGATGTATAAACTCTTTGGATTCACTTCAGCGATCCTCGAGATCCAAGACGAGAAGATTTGTTAAACCAGTTTTCAAGACCGACGACCGAAGATGAAGAACAGTTGGGAAGAATCGAGGAGTGTCCCGAACTTGAAGACCAGTTCAGGGGGCTACTGATGGTGTCCTGGACTAGGGAGTACTCACCACATCATCTCCATACCAGCTGAATCAGGTCGAGGACCCCCATGGCAGTTTACTCATGGGCCACTTCGGGCTGCCCATGTCCCATACAAGGGAGATCCCACAAAGACTTGGCGCACAAGACAAGGACTCTACTAAACCCTAGGCCTCTGGTGTGTAATATAAAACGAGGCCAGGCTAGTCAATAGACAACATCTAATATTAATTAGAACAATCTCGTGGTAGATACATGTACTTTGTACTACACCCATATGAGTACAATCAAAAGCATGATGTAGGGTATTATCTCTTCGAGAGAGCCTGAACCTGGGTAAAACTGTGTGTCCATGTTACCATCGCTCCAAGACACCTAGCTTAGGACCCCTACAATGAGATATGCCAGATTTCACACCGATAATGAGGTCCTCGAACATCAAGGAATGATGGCGCTGCAACATTTGGCGGTGGCTGATACATCTCCGTCGTATCTATAAGTTTTGATTGTTTCATGCCAATATTATTCAACTTTTACATACTTTTCACAACTTTTTATATGATTTATTTGGACTAACTTACTTATCCAGTGCCCAATTCCAGTTCCTGTTTGTTGCCTGTTTTTAGGAGTTGGAATATTTGTGAATTTTAGGAGTTGGAATCACCGCGAACGGAGGCCCACACGAACCACGATACACCATGGCGCGCCCAGGCCTCTGGCGCAGGGTGGTGGGTGCTGCTCACCTCGTACGTCGGTTGGAGCTCTACTTTGGGCGCAAGGAAGCTTATATCCAGAAAAAATCGTGTAAAAAGATCACCGCAATCGAAGTTACGGATCTCCTGGAATATAAGAAACGGTTTCCCGCAAGATCAAGGGAACGCGAAACAAAAGAGAATAGAGAGGGAGATCCAATCTCAGAGAGGCTCCTGCCCCTCTACCGCCATGGAGACCATGGACCAGAGGGGGAACTCTCCTCCCATCTAGGGGGAGGCCAAGGAAGAAGAAGAAGAAAGGGGCCTTTCTCCCCCTCTCTCCCGGTGGCGCCGGAATGCCGCCGGGGCAATCATTGTGTGACGGCGATCTACTCCAACAACTCCGTCATCTTCATCAACACCTCCATCACCTTCCCCATCTATATTCAGCGGTCCACTCTCCCGCAACCCACTGTACCCTCTACCTTAACATGGTCCTTTATGCTTCATATTATTATCCAATGACGTGTTGCCATCCTATGATGCTTGAGTAGATTTTGTTATCCTATGGGTTAATCGTGATCTTGGTGGTATGATTGTATATTTTATTTTGGTGTTGTCCTACGGTGCCCTCCATTCTCGCGCAAACGTGAGGGCCCCCCCATTGTAGGATGTTGCGGTATGTTCATGTTTTGCTTATTGTCAGTGTTACTGGGGTGACAGCAGCCTAAACGTGGATAAGTGGGTTATGGCGTATGAGAGTAAAGAGGACTTGATACTTAATGTTACGGTTGGGTTTCCCGGCCTTAATGATATTTAGCAGTTGCGGATGCTTGCTAGAGTTCCAATCATAAGTGCATATGATGCAAGTAGAGAAAGTATGTTAGCTCATGCCTCTCCCTCATATAAAATTGCAAGAATGATTACCGGTACTTGTTAGTGATTTCCTAGGAACAATCCTAGAAATCCTACCACCAATTTTCCACACGTGCATTATTTACTTTCTGCACTTTTATTTAAATAGAACCTAACTTTTATTTTCCCGTCCTTTATTATCTTGCAAACCTTTCCTACTATGCCTACAAAGTACTTCTAGTTTCATACTTGTTATAGGTAAAGCGAACGTTAAGCATGCGTAGAGTTGTATCGATGGTCGATAGAAC
Source organism: Triticum aestivum (assembly GCF_018294505.1). NCBI lineage: Eukaryota > Viridiplantae > Streptophyta > Magnoliopsida > Poales > Poaceae > Triticum > Triticum aestivum. Next base: position 732,166,341 of record NC_057801.1, read on the forward strand.
TTGAGGGAATATTGTTCTACCTTTAGCTCCTTGTTGGGTTCGACACTCTTATTTATCTAAGAAGGCTACAAATGATCCCCTATACTTGTGGGTTATCAAGACCTTTTTCTGGTGCCGTTGCTGGGGAGCAATAGCGTGGGGTGAATATTCTCGTGTGTGCTTGTTTGCTTTATCACCAAGTAGTTTTTATTTCTTGTTCTAAGTTGTTCTCTATCTTTAGTTATGGATATGGAACACGAAACACCAAAAAAATTAGTGGTACTTGCTACTCATGGAGATGGGGAACCTCCTAAAACCCTCGATGATCATTATGTGAAAGATATTATGCACTACTTTGATAATCCTGAGAAAACCCCATTCAACTTGATAATGGGAGTAATGTTGGATCAACATGAATACTTTAGGGATTATCGCTTGACACAGAAAGGGAAACTTTTATGGGATCAAATTTATATGTTGTATCGGTATGCTCGGGATTTATGCTTGAGATATGATTTTACTTGTTGCTCTAGGATGAATTCTCCACACCTTCCATTTTCATGCAAATTTAATGATAATGAAACCTTGGCTTCTTATGCTAATGGTATATGCGATTACTATGATGTGGAACGAATAGAAGAATTTGTTGCTTTTAAGGGTGCTTATGATATTGAATCTTCGTTTGAAAAGTATGAAGCTTTTGATGATGATGTGTATAGACCTGACATTTTTGCCATCCTTAAATATTGCTATGATAATTATAAATACAATTCCTATGTTGATGCATTTATTGAGAAAATCTCCGCTGTCCAAGAGAAGACTAATATTTTGCAGGACTCTATGGAAGAAGGAATTGATGAAGCTATGAGCTCATTGGATGAAAAAGATGATGAGGAGAGCGAAAAATAAAAGGAGGAAGAGCGGATTAGCTACCCGTGCCCACCTTCTAATGAGACTAACTCTTCAACTCATACATTGTTTAATGTCCCTTCATTCTTACCGAAGGATGAATACTATGATAATTGCTATGATCCCATTGATTCGTTTGAAATATCCATTTTTGATGATGCTTCCTATGCTTGTGGCCATGATGCCAATATGAATTATGATTATGGAGAAGAACTTGCTATAGTTCCTCATGTTAAACATGAAATTGTTGCTATTGCACCCACACATGATAGTCCTATTATCTTTTTGAATTCTCCAAACTACGCTATATCGGAGAAGTTTATTCTTATTAAGGATTATATTGATGGGTTGCCTTTTACGGTTGCACATGATGATTTTCATGAATATAATATGCACGTGCTTGCTGCTCCAACTTGCAATTATTATGAGAGAGGAACTACATCTCCGCCTCTCTATGTTTTCAACACGATAAAATTGCAAGAAACTGCTTATGCTATGTATTGGCCTTTACTTGATGTGTATGAATTGTTCTTGTATGACATGCCGATGCATAGGAAGAGAATTAGACTTCGTCATTGCATGATATATGTTGCTTTGTGCTCACTAAAAAATGCCGAATCATTGTTAATTAAAATTGGCTTTGATATACCTTGGGATCCGGTGGATTCATTACTTGAGCACTTTATGCCTAGCTTAATGGCTTTAAAGAAAGCGCTACCAGGGAGACAACCCGGAAGTTTTAGGGAGTCATTTATTTATGTTAAGTTTTGTGTGGATGAAGTGTTCAAAGATCGAGGAGGTCGATATGAGGAGAAGGAGGAGAGGGAAGAGCTCAAGCTTGGGGATTCCCAAGGCACCCCAAGTAAATATTCAAGGAGACTCAAGTTTCTAAGCTTGGGGATGCCCCAGAAGGCATCCCATCTTTCTTCAACAAGTATCGGTATGTTTTTGGATTCATTTCATTCATATGATATGTGCAAATCTTGGAGCGTCTTTTGCATTTAGTTTTCACTTTTCTTTTATGCACCATGCTGGTACGAGATAGTCCATGGTTGATTTATAGAATAATCATTGCACTTCACTTATATCTTTTGAGTATGGCTTTATAGAATGCTTCATGTGCTTCACTTATATCATTTGAAGTTCGGATTGCATGTTTCTCTTCACATAGAAAACCGATGTTCGTAGAATGCTCTTTTGATTCACTTATATTTGTTAGAGCATGATCTTTTGTAGAAATAATTGAATCTCATGCTTCACTTATATCTATTTAGAGAGTCAACATGAATTGGTCAATTTCATGGTTTGTCATAAAAATCCTACATGAAACTTATGGATCACTGAATATGATATGTTTGATTCCTTGCAATAGTTTTGCGATATAGAGATGGAATATGTGGGAGGTACTAGTAAATGGTTGTGGTCAGTAAGAATATTGGTGTTAAGGTTTTTGATTCCCGAAGCATGCACGTATAGTCTCTCGTTATGCTATGAAAGTTGGAGCATAATTTATCCTTGATTGTCTATCTTTGTGTGAAGGTCGGGGCACGCGATGGTTAACTCCTACCAACCTCCCCCTAGGAGCATGCGTAGTATTACTTTGCTTCAAGGGCTAATAAACTTTTGCAATAAGTATATGAGTTCTTTATGACTAATGTGAGTCCATGGATTATATGCACCCTTACCTTTCCGCAATTTGCTAACCTCTACGGTATCGTGCACTGCCCTTTCTCACCTCGAGAGTTGGTGCAAACTTCGCAGGTGCATCCAAACCCCATGATATGATACGCTCTATCACACATAAGCCTTATTATATCTTCCTCAAAACAGCCACCATACCTACCTATTATGGCTTTTCCATGGCCATTCTGAGATATATTGCTATGCAACTTCCACCGCTTCCGTTTTGATGACTTGAGCATTCATTGTCATATTGCTTTGCATGATCATATAGCTGAGATAGTAGTTGTGGCTCAGCCACCATTCATCATTTTTCATACATGTTATGCTAGATCATTACACCTCTTGGTACACTGCCAGATGCATTCATATAGATTCATATTTTGTTATAGGTATCTAGTTGTAATTTTTATTCCTTTTGAGTTATAAGTAAATAGAAGTGTCATGATCATCATTATTAATTTTTACAGTAGTGCCCCAGTGAGGAAAGGATGATGGAGACTATGATTCCCCCACAAGTAGGGATGAGACTCCGGACAACGAGAGAAGAAAAAAAAGAAAAAAAGAAAAAAAGGAAGAAAGAAAGAAAAAGAAAAAATAAACAAAAAGATAAGGGGCATTGTTAGTAGCCTTTACCACACTTGTGCTTCAAAGTAGCACCATGTTTTTCATATGGAGAGTCTCATATGTTGTCACTTTCATATACTAGTGGGAATATTTTATTATAGGAATAGATGCAAACCCACTTAGTTCTCATATTGAGCTTTCATACACTTGTAGCTCTTAGTGCATTCGTTGCATGGCAATCCCTACTCCTCGCATTGATATCAATTGATGGGCATCTCCATAGCCCGTTGGTTAGCCGCATTGATGTGAGACTTTCTTACTTTTTTGTCTTCTCTATATTTACCCCTATCATCATACTCTATTCCACCCGTAGTGCTATATCCATGGCTCACGCTCTTGTATTGCGTGAGGGTTGAAAAAGCTGAAGCGCGTTAAAAATTATGAACCAATTGCTTGGCTGACACCGGGGTAGTAGATGATTTATACTTTGTGTTAGGAAGACAGAGCATGACAAGATCATATGATGTTGTAGGTATAACTTTCTTTAGCGTTGATATTTTGAAAGACATGATTGTTTGTTGGGATGCCTGAGTATTGTTGTCTTTATGTCAAATTATAGACTATTGCTTTGAATCACTTATGTCTGAATATTCATTCCATGACTAGACATATGATCATGTTTATGCTAGGTAGCATTCCACATCAAAAATTATCTTTTTTATCATTTACCTACTCGAGGAAGAGCAGGAATTAAGCTTGGGGATGCTGATACGTCTTCGTCGTACCTATAATTTTTGATGTTTCATGCCAATATTATTCAACTTTTATATACTTTTGGCAACTTTTTGTATGATTTATTTAGACTAACTTATTTATCCAGTGCCCAGTGCCAGTTCCTGTTTGTTGGCTATTTGTGTATCACAGAAAATCCGTAGCAAACGAAGTCCAAATGTGATGAAACTCCACGGAGAATTATTTTGGAATATTTGTGAATTTTAGGAGTTCGAATCGCCGCAAATGGAGGCCCACATAGACCACGATACACCAGGGCACGCCCGAGGCCCCTGGCGTATGCTGGTGGGTGCTGCTCACCTCGTACGTCGGTTGGAGCTGTACTTCGGGCGCAAGGAAGCTTGTATCTGGAAAAAATCATATAAAAAGATCAGCACAATCGGAGTTACGGATCTCCGGGAATATGAGAAACAGTTTTTAGCCAGATGAGGGGAACGCGAAATAGAAGAGAACAGAGATGGAGATCCAATCTCGGAGGGGCTCCTGCCCCTCTGCCGCCATGGAGACCATGGACCAAAGGGGGAACTCTCCTCCCATCTAGGGGGGGAGGCCAAGGAAGAAGAAGAAGAAGAAGAAGAAGAAGAAGAAGAAGAAGAAGAAGAAGAAGAAGAAGAAGAAGAAGAAGAAGAAGAAGAAGAAGAAGAAGAAAGGGGTCTCTCTTCCCCTCTCTCACGGTGGTGTCAGAATGCCGCCGGGGCAATCATCGTGTGATAGTGATCTACTCCAAAAACTCTGTCATCTTCATCCACACCTCCATCACCTTCCCCCATCTATATTCAGCGGTCCACTCTCCCGCAACCCGTTGTACCCTCTACTTGAACATGGTGCTTTATGCTTCATATTATTATCCAATGATGTGTTGCCATCCTATGATGCTTGAGTAGATTTATGTTGTCCTATGGGTTAATCGTGATCTTGGTGGTATGATTGTATATTTTATTTTGGTGTCGTCCTATGTTGCCCTCCTTTCTCGTGCAAACGTGAGGGCCCCCGCTTTAGGATGTTGCAATATGTTCATGGTTTGCTTATTGTCAGTGTTGCGGGGGTGACAACAGCCTAAACACAGATAAGTGGGTTATGGCATATGGGAGTAAAGAGGACTTGATACTTAATGCTATGGTTGGGTTTCACGGCCTTAATGACCTTTAGTAGTTGCGGATGCTAGCTAGAGTTCCAATCATAAGTGGATATGATCCAAGTAGAGAAAGTATGTTAGCTCATGCCTCTCCCTCATATAAAATTGCAAGAATGATTACCGGTATTTGTTATCGATGGCCTAGGGACAATTCCGCAAATCCTACCACCACTTTTCCACACTCGCTTTATTTACTTTTTGCACTTTTATTTAAACAACACCTAACTTTTATTTTCCCGTCCTTTATTATCTTGCAAACCTTTCCTACTACGCCTACAAAGTACTTCTAGTTTCATACTTGTTCTAGGTAAAGCGAACGTTAAGCGTGAGTAGAGTTGTATCGGTGGTCGATATAACTTGAGGGAATATTTGTTCTACCTTTAGCTCCTCATTGGGTTCGACACTCTTATTTATCGAAGAAGGCTACAAATGATCCCCTATACTTGTGGGTTATCAGTGGCCCGTCTTATCCGAGGCTCTCTTCACGAGGGACATAACACCCGCGACCTGCTGATGAAGCGAGGACATCTTAGCCTCGGCGGTGGCCTCGGCCTCCTTGGCAGCCTTCTCGCGCCGCAGTGCTGCAGCAAGATTCACCTTGACGGTGTCGGCCTTGCCCCGCAGTTTGACTTGCCGCCGCTTGAAGCGAGCCTCCTAGAGCCCCAGCTTTCGGCTGTATTGCTCGACAAGGGCCTCTTGGATTCCCGCCACCTTTTGGTGGACCTCGCTTCGGATCCTCGCCTACCGAGAGGCAAGGGCGTCCTCGGCTGCGGCTACTTGGCGCTCCATCACCTCCATATGATCGCGCTCCAGGCAGTGCTCCAATGCCTCGAGCGTCAGCGCGTCCTCATGCGCCCGAACTCATGTTTCGTCTGATGGGATTTCGCCTGGCGGCGCTGCAAGAGCGGCTCTACGCGCCTGGACTTGCCTCTCAAGGGTGGTGTTCAAGGCTCGGAGCTCCCTCTCATGCTCCTCCCGCGCCTCATGACAATAATCCGCGTCCTTGGCCTCCTCCAGGGCGCGGTCACAATCGTCCCAAGAAGTTGCAAGGGACTCCTCGATCTCCGTGCGGGCATGTTCATGCTGCAAGCACCCGAGGTTGATGGCGACTTTCAGTTGGCATCACTCACGCGCCAAGCGGAGGCCTTCCGCCTCAAGGTGAGTGTCGACATCGGCAAGCTCTCGCCCGAGGTGGCCCAGCGCGCTCGTCGCTTCCTGGAGAAGGTCATGGTAGATGGCACTGGGCCCGCGTGCGAGTTCCAACGCTCGTCCAGGCCCTTCCTTCACGCCCTGGTTTGCCGGAGGGGTGCATGACGTTGCCTCGGACAGGGCACGACATGGTCCAAACCTATCACGCTGGTCGTCCAACCACCGGCAAGAACCCGTGGAGGAACCCTCGGCACAACCTGCAGGCCCCAGAAGTTGCTCCAAAAGAAGGAAGTCGAGAGACCAGGCCTGCGGCTCTCCAACAGCGGCCTCGGCTCATGAGCTGGCACCACCTCATGTGTGGTCGCCTGGCTCGAGAGGTCCGGGGTCACAACCAAACTAGGGGCCTCCAAAGGTCATGCTCCGGGCGGGCTCACCACCACGATGGAAGGGATCATGAGGGGTAAAAGTCAAAGGAGGACGCGGTACGCGAGAATCTAGAAGGACAAGGTACATACTCATCCACGACTATTCACTTCCTCTTTTTAAGGGCCCATGGGGCGTCGCTGTAGTGGCTCCCGAACCCCTTCCTCTTGCGGAGCACCCCGAGGTTGGGAAGGGACGCACCAAAGGCTGACGCGCAGCCCCTTGCGGTCGGGGAGCTGCGTCGGTAGGCGGGGCTCCTATCATGCCGCCTGCGGGGGTGTGGACCGTCACCTCAGGAGCGCTCGGTGGCACTCGCCCCCTCCCCCGCGACCAGCTTCGGGCCACGTGCCATAGGGCCGACGATCGCGGGAGCTACCAAGATGGGGTCCTCATGACCCCCCCTTGTGACCCTCGGGGAGCAGCCCCCACTCGTCAAAGCACGACATCTTCTCGGCAAAGGCCTTCCCGTTCGAGAATTTGTACAAAGGGCATCCCTCGGCAGGGAGAGCAACAGGCGCGGTGTAACCCATCAGGAGCTCGAGCACAGTGCGCAACGTCTTGGGAGGGAGCGAAGGCACCTGGAGCCTCATGGGGTCGTCGGGGCCGATGAAGGCCCACATCGGGCGAGAATGGCGCTGGAGTGGGGCAATGCGCGGCCACACGAACTCCCTCACCACCATCGTCGTCGTCACCCTGCCTCCTTCGGCTTGCCCAGCCTATACAAGATATGCGCGAGCCGTCAGCTAACGAGCTCGGTGTGTCCCTAGCTAGAACTTGGCTCCTCCGGCACCAACGAGAGGAGGAGCAGGGGCTGCGCACGGTGGTGTCCACATACTCATTGCTTCCAAAAACCCCTCGCATCTAGGCGGAGCATGAAATCGATGGCAGAGCCAGTCAGTGCCGCTAGCGCCTGGAGCGACACACATCCCAAGCATTGTCCACCGTCGACCAAGTGGAGCAAGAAGTAATGGCGTAGCAAGGCCATGGATGGGACAATGCCCACGAAGGCCTCGCACAGGAAGGCGAAAGCGGAGAGGAGGACGATGGATCCGGGGTCCAGATGCAACGCATGGATCTGGTAATGCAAGAGCACGACGTTGAAGAAATCTAAAAAAATGGGGAACAGGCCAGCGAAGAGAGGGTGGATATGAAGGGGGATTTCGGTGGCCTCCATGTCTTCTAAGAACCGGGAGGCAGGCCAGACCGTCATTGCCTTCCACTCATTGGAATCGGCAGCAAGGGCTTGCCGGACCTTGTCCGAGCCCTCCAGTTAATGAATCATGGTGAAAGTAACTAGACGAAATTCCCATGTGTTATCAAGTGCATTTATTCACTATAAGAAGTATCACCGGCTTATCGTTAGCAACATTAAGGATTGGGACACCTTGCTGCACCTTGCTACTTTTGTTACTTGTTACCTGCGAACAGTTGTCTTTCTATCAAACTATCTATCAAAACTATTTTATAGCACTTGTAGAGAATAACTTGCGAAAAACCGCTTATCGATTCCTTGTTGGGTTTGACACTCTTACTTATTGAAAGGACTACTGTCGGCGTTCTAGGATCAGGGGTACCTAGACCTGCCTGCCAGCCTGCGGCCCAGCACGCGACTCCATCGGTGGCCCGGTACATTTTGGGGAACGTAGCATGCAATTTCAAAAAAAAATCCTACGCTCACGCAAGATATGTCTAGGAGATGCGTAGCAACAAGAGGGGGGGAGTGTGTCTATGTACCCTTGTAGAATGAAAACGGAAGCATTTGCCAACGCGGTTTATATAGTCGTACTCTTTGCGATCCGATTACGATCCAACCGATCTAGTGCCGAACGGACGACACCTCCGAGTTTAGCACATGTGCGGCTTGATGACATCTCCTCCTTCTTGATCCAGTAAGAAGGAGAGGAGAAGTAGATGGGATCACAACCAACACAATAGCGTGGTTGTGATGGTGGTGGTGGAGCACCGACAGCGCTTTGCTAAGCGTCACCGGGACGAGGCGGTGGAATTATGGAGTAACGGGAGAGAGACAGCCGCCAAGGCCTTGGTGTGTCCTCTTGGGGCACGCCTCCCCTCTATATATAGGTGGAGGGGTGTGGGAAACAGCCCCTCTAAGTCCTAGGGTGCAGCTAAGGGGGAGAGGACTTTGACTCCAAGTCCAATCCTATTCCTACTAGGACTCCTTCCTTTTTTTGCCTTCCCTAGCCATATGGGCTTTTGAGGACATGGTGCGTGAGGGAGTCCTGGATTAGGGGGTGTCCGGATAGCCGGACTACCATCATCAGCCGAACTATCATTGGCCGGACTATCATCATCGACCGGACTCCAAGACTATGAAGATACAAGATTGAAGACTTCGCCCCGTGTCCGGATGTGACTTTCCTTGGCGTGGAAGGCAAGCTTGGTGATACGGATATGTAGATCTCCTACTATTGTAACCGACTCTATGTAACCCTAGCCCTCTCCGGTGTCTATATAAACCGGATGGCTCTAGTCCGTAGGACAACAACAACAACCATTACAATCATACCATAGGCTAGCTTCTAGGGTTTAGCCTCCTTGATCTCGTGGTAGATCCACTCTTGTAAACATCCACAATATCAATATCAATCAATGCGGAAATATGGAGGATGGACTCCGGAGCCAAATCATGGAATTCCAACCCATAGTAAAACATGAGCCCTCTCACAAAAGGATCCATCGGGAAGCCTAAACCCCGACGGAGGTGGGATACAAAGACGACATACTCGCCGGTCTCGGGGGTGGGGATGGCCTGCCCTTCGGCAGGCAACCTGTGCGAAATCTCATAAGCCAGGTACTTGGCCTCCCGCAGCTTTAGCACTTCCTCCTCCGTGACGGAGGAGGACATCCACCGGCCCTGGAGGTCGGAACCGGACATTGTTGAAGGTCCGAAGCGCTCGAATCTGGAGCTCTAGGTGCTGGAACTTGGAGCGGGGAGAGGATTCGATGGAGGATTGAAGAAAAGAAATGAGCCTTGGTCCCGTTATAAAGAGGGAGAATACCAAGAGCCGTCTCCGTGACCGTTTGGGCCTCGCCTTTGATAGAGGGGGCGTAGCGACGGGCGCGGTTGGGTTACCCACGTCCGTCTTGATGAGAATCCCGGATTAAGGGGGAACACGATCTCTGCTTCGACAAGACGTGCCAAGGAAACCGCTTCGCTAAATGCGTTGAGGTGGTGGAGTAAAAAACGATTCAAGTAATGGCTTGGTAGTGGCGTGACGACATGCCGCAAAAAATGTCAGCAGATTGAACTTGTGTATATATTATTCTCTCTACGGTGAAATGTGGAATTTATTTTGCAAAGCCGGACACTATCCTGGTGTTCACAATATTCTATCATTCGGAGGAGGAACCCGCCTTGCAATGCCAAGCAATATACGCGCCGGACTTATCGTCATTGAAGCCTGGTTCAGGGGCTACTGAGGCAGTCCTGGATTAGGGGGTGTCCGGATAGCCGGACTACCATCATCAGCCGAACTATCATTGGCCGGACTATCATCATCGACCGGACTCCAAGACTATGAAGATACAAGATTGAAGACTTCGCCCCGTGTCCCGATGGGACTTTCCTTGGCGTGGAAGGCAAGCTTGGCGATACGGATATGTAGATCTCCTACTATTGTAACCGACTCTATGTAACCTTAGCCCTCCCCGGTGTCTATATAAACCGGATGGCTCTAGTCTGTAGGACAACAACAACAACCATTACAATCATACCATAGGCTAGCTTCTAGGGTTTAGCCACCTTGATCTCGTCATAGATCCACTCTTGTAAACATCCACAATATCAATATAAATCTAGCTGGATGTAGGGTTTTACCTCCATCAAGAGGGCCCGAACCTGGGTAAAACATCGTGTCCCTTGTCTCCTGTTACCATCCTCCTAGACGCACAGTTCGGGACCCCCTACCCGAGATCCGCCGGTTTTGACACCAACAGTGCGCCTAGCCCAATAAGGCCAGGGCACCTCCCCGTAGGCCAGGCTAGCCCTTGGGTAGTGGTAAACCCACTTGGGGACTTCTGGACCCCTCTAGAATCCTCCAGAAGCTTCTGGAAGCTTCCCAGTACAATACCAAAAAAACTGCACCTTTTCCAGACCCGAAAATATGACTTCCCATATATAAATCTTTACCACTCGACCATTCTGAGACTCCTTGTGACGTCTGAGATCTCATCAGGGACTCCGAACAACATTTTGTTACCACTCATCAAATATCTCAATACTACTCTAGCATCAACAAACGTTAAGCGTGCGACCCTACGGGTTCGAGAACTATGTAGACATGATCGAGACACTTCTCTGGTCAATAACCAATAGCGGAACCTGGATTCTCATATTGGCTCCCACATATTCTACGAAGATCTTTATCGGTCGAACCGTTATGACAACATACGTTATCCCTTTGTCCATCGGTATGTTACTTGAACGAGATTCGATCATCGGTATCTTCATACCTAGTTCAATCTCGTTACCGGCAAGTCTCTTTACTCGTTCCGTAATGCATCATCCTGCAACTAACTAATTAGTCACTTTGCTTGCAAGGCTTCTTATGATGTGCATTACTGAGTGGGCCTAGAGATACCTCTCCAATACTCGGAGTTACAAATCCTAATCTCGATCTATGCCAACCCAACAAACCCCTTTGGAGATAACTGTAGAGCATCTTTATAATCACCCAGTTATGTTGTGACGTTTGATAGCACAGAAGGCATTCCTCCGGTTCCGGGAGTTGCATAATCTCATAGTCTAAGGAATACGTCTTTGACATGAAGAAAGCAATAGCAATAAAACTTAACGATCAATATGCCATGTTAACGGATGGGTCTTGTCCATCACATCATTCTCCTAATGATGTGATCCCAATCATCAAATGACAACAGATGTCTATGGTTAGGAAACTTAACCATCTTTGATTAATGAGCTAGTCTAGTCGAGGCTTACTAGGGACACGGTGTTTTGTCTATGTATCCACACATGTATCAACTTTTTATTGCCTCTAGGGCATATTTCCTTCAGTCTCCCACTTGCACTAGAGTCAATAATCTAGTTCACATTGTCGTGTGATTTAACACCAATAGTTCACATCGTCATGTGATTAACACCCATAGTTCACATCGCCATGTGACCAACACGCAAAGGGTTTACTAGAGTCAATAATCTAGGTCACATCACCATGTGATCAACACCCAAAGAGTACTGAGGTGTCATCATGTTTTGCTTGTGAGAGAAGTTTAGTCAACGGGTCTGTCACATTCAGATCCGTATGCATTTGCAAATTTCTATGACTACAAATGCTCTGCATGGTGCTACTCTAGCTAATTGCAACCTGAGGGAGTCCCGGATTAGGGGGTGTCCGGATAGCCGGACTACCATCATCGGCCGAACTATCATCGGCCGAACTATCATCATCGACCGGACTCCAAGACTATGAAGATGCAAGATTGAAGACTTCGTCCCGTGTCCGGATGGGACTTTCCTTGGCGTGGAAGGCAAGCTTGGCGATACGGATATGTAGATCTCCTACCATTGTAACCGACTCTATGTAACCCTAGCCCTCTCCTGTGTCTATATAAACCGGATGGCTCTAGTCCGTACAACGACCATTACAATCATACTATAGGCTAGCTTCTAGGGTTTAGCCTCCTTGATCTCGTGGTAGATCCACTCTTGTAAACATCCACAATATCAATATCAATCAAGCAGGACGTAGGGTTTTACCTCCATCAAGAGGGCCCGAACCTGGGTAAAACATCGTGTCCCTTGTCTCCTGTTACCATCCGCCTAGACGCACAGTTCGGGACCCCCTACCCGAGATCCGCCGGTTTTGACACCGACATTGGTGCTTTCATTGAGAGTTCCTCTGTGCCGTCACCGATAGGAAGGATGCCTCCTCCCATCTTCAAGGATGGTATTTTCGCCAAAGGAGCCTTGGCCGCCGGCCAAACTATCCGGCTAGGTGGTTTTCTTATGACCGCCTGTCCGGCCACCGCTTCGACAATGACCTCTCAAGTCGTCAAAAGCAATCTTCACGTCCGCTCGGAATTCGCCGAGCAGCTGGATCCAATAGAGCTCTCGTCCGTAAACGAGCTCTTGGATCGCATCGCTGCCCTGGGAGTCGCTACAGACTACAGTCAGATTGGGCTTAAAACCGATCTGAGAGAGATTAACTCTCCCCAGGTCACCGACCATGTTGCAGTGGTAGAGGAACAATGCGACGACTCTTCTCCTCTATTGAAAACTATTCAGGTCCGGGCTCCCGAACCCCCCATGCAGGATTCCCGCGGAGGGACGGACTTCGATCAAGCACTGAACATAAAGTCAGGCATCGGACCAGACTCGTTGGACAACGTCCAGCAATCTAGGCTTCCAAATTTGGAAACTTCTCGGCCTTCGAGCCTTGAGATGGGTAGGGTTCCGGACTTGATTCCACCCACCCGCCCAGACATATGCGATCTATCTCTAATCCGGCAAGAGCCCGCTGAGACAGTACATCACTACTGGGCCAGATTCCTCCTGGTTATGGACAGGATAAAGGACTGCCGAGAGGAAAATGCAATCTCAATTTTTTGCAATAATTGCACGGACGAGGGAATCTTGAACGCCGTCAGCCGTCGTAAAATTACACGCTTCGCCGACCTGGCGTCCATAGTATGAAAGTACTGTGCCATGGAGAGTTTTCGGACAACCGAAAATAAGTTTTGGGACAATCCGGCCCCGAATACAACCCTAGTCCGCAACAAAAGGGTGCATTACACTCAGGCACCAGATACGAAAACCAAAAAGCAAAAACCCCATAAAGGGCACGGAACCGTACTGGAGGGATGGCTTAGCAGACCCTGTAAAATCCACAATACAGAAGGCGCCTTCCCAACACATAGCCTTCGAGCATGTTGGATATTACGGCAGGTGGCCAAAAGTGGGGAGGAGCTTCTAGCTCCGGAAAACCACTCCAATAACATTGGTACGGTATCAACAGTCTTCGAGACTTTCGCATCAAACAATATGCGGAAACGAACAATCCACAGCCTCGCCGAAGTCTACCAAGTAGCAACAACCAATCCATGGAGCGACACAGCCATCACCTTCAACGCCAGCGACGAACCTAAATTCCGAACAGCCCGAGCTCCAGCCGCACTGGTACTTAGTCCAATAGTGGACGGCTTTCGACTTACAAAAGTCCTCATGGATGGCGGCAGCGGATTAAACCTCATCTACGAGGAAACCCTTCAAAAAATGGAAACAGACTGGAGCCGCATTGAGCGAAGCAGCACAACCTTTAGAGGAATAATCCCTAGCCAGGAGGCGCGCTGCACAGGAAAAATCACACTCGATGTGGTATTCGGCTCGCCGGACAATTACAGATCCGAAGAAGTCACGTTCCAAGTGGCCCCGTTCAACAGCGGATATGACGCTATATTAGGACGAGAGGCATTCCCAATTTTTCAAGCCGTACCCCATTACGGGTACATGAAGCTCAAAATGCCTGGGCCCGGCGGAATAATCACTCTCGTTAGTGATCCGGACATAGCACTCCGCGCCGAAAACAAGACAGCCGCATTAGCCTTAGAGGCACTATCCGAAGCCCTAGCGGCAGAGGAACTCACCGCGCTGCACTCTACGGTGAATAGGGACGATGTGATACTCGATAAGAGATCCAAGTCCACCTCCTTTAAACCAGCAGATGCAGTAGTAAAATTCCAGGTCCACCCAACGGACCCGACAAAGACGGCCTCCATCGGGGCACAATTGAACCCTGATGTAGACGCTGCACTGCGAGAATTCCTTCAGGAAAATTGGGACATTTTTGCCTGGCACCCCTCGGATATGCCCGGAATCCCACGCAGATTGGCGGAACACAACCTAAACATCCTAAAAGGATTCAAGCCAGTCAAACAGGCTCTTCGACGATTTTCCGAACCCAAAAGACAGGCAATGGGAGAAGAGCTAGCCAAACTATTGGAAGCCGGATTCATCAGAGACATCAAACATCCGGATTGGCTAGCCAACCTAGTAATGGTACCAAAGAAGGACAAATCCTGGCGCCTATGTGTCGATTTCAAAGACCTAAATAAAGCCTGCCCAAAGGATCCCTTCCCCCTCCCCCGCATCGACCAAATCATCGATGCCATTGCAGGGCACGACTCATTGTGCTTCCTGGACTCATACTCCGGCTATCACCAAATCAAGATGGCAGAAGCGGATCAAGCCGCAACGGCATTCATCACTCCATATGGACCATTCTGCTTCAACACGATGCCCTTCGGACTTAAAAACGCCGGCGCAACATATCAATGCATGATTCAGACATGTCTGGCTACCCAGATCGGCAAAACAGTAGAGGCATACGTAGACGACGTAGTCGTCAAAACTAAACACGTCGAAACTCTAGTAGACGACTTGAGGCTCACATTCGACAACCTCAGAGCATATGACATCAAGCTGAATTCGGAAAAATGCGTTTTCGGCGTACCAGCTGGAAAGCTGCTGGGCTTCATCGTATCCGATAGAGGAATTGAAGCAAACCCAGCCAAGATCCGAGCTCTGTCACAGCTAGATATCCCAAAAGACCTCAAGGAAATACAAAAATTGACTGGATGCGTGGCGGCTCTAAGCCGCTTTATCTCCCGTCTAGGAGAAAAGGTATTGCCCCTCTATCGCCTCCTTAGGCGCACCGAACACTTTGAGTGGACGGATGCTGCCACCGCCGGACTCGAAGAAATAAAGGCCATATTGGCAACAAATCCGGTCCTGGCTGCGCCCAACCTGGGCGAACCAATGTTATTATACATCGCAGCAACGCATCAAGTTGTAAGCGTGGTACTCATCGTCGAACGAGAGACAGAAGGGCATAAATTCCCTCTTCAAAAACCAGTATACTACGTATCCACTGTGTTAACCCCCTGCAAGTCCCGTTACCCGCACTATCAGAAGATAGCATACACGGTGTTCATGGCATCCCGGAAGCTCCGACACTACTTTCAAGAGTGTTCGATAACAGTGGCCTCTGAAGTACCACTTAACGACATTATAAACAACCGCGACGCGACGGGCAGGATTGCAAAATGGGCCATTGAGCTCTTACCATTTGATATAACTTACAAACCTCGGCGAGCTATAAAGTCACAAGTTTTGGCTGACTTTGTCGCTGAATGGACCGAAGCCGAACTCCCTAAAGATTACGGCGCATACTCCAATTGGATTATGCACTTCGACGGCTCTAAAATGTTAGCCGGATTGGGGGCTGGCGTCGTATTGACATCCCCGACCAGAGACACAGTCCAATACGTACTTCAGATAATGTACATGGACTCCAACAACGCAGCCGAATATGAGGCCCTTTTACATGGTCTCCGGATGGCAATCTCCATGGGCATTCAACGCCTAGAGGTGCGCGGGGATTCAAACCTCGCAATATCCCAAATAAACGGAGACTTTGGCGCCAAAGATCCGAAAATGGCAGCATACCGCAACGCTGTCCTAAAAATGTTAGCCCGGTTTGAAGGACTTGAATTCCATCACGTAGCCCGGGATAATAACCAAGCATCCGACGTACTGGCATGCATCGGCGCAAAACGCGATGCTGTCCCTCCTAACATCTTCCTGGAACGGCTCTTCAAGCCATCCGTACTATGGGAAGTGGAGTCCGGAAATAACAAACCGGAACAAGCCGCACCAACCGGCGATTTAGCCAATGACATAACACCTTCAGCCCACGACATAATGGCAGTAATTGCCCCGTGGACAGAACCATTCCTTGCCTACTTGCTTAGGCAGGAGCTTCCCGAAGACCAAAATGAGGCCCGCTGCATTGTCCGGCGATCTAAAGCCTACAAGGTCTATGAGGGAGAACTTTATAAGAAAAGCACAACCGGAGTCCTTCAAAGGTGTATCTCCGAAGAGGAAGGGCGAAACCTCCTGGCTGAAATTCATGCCGGACTAGGCGGACACCACGCCGCAGCTCGGGCCCTTGTAGGAAAGGCATTCCGTACAGGATTTTATTGGCCGACGGCCCGAGCAGATGCTCAGGACTTAGTCCAAAGATGCGTCGGTTGCTAGCTCTTTGCTAATCAGAGCCATATGCCACCCACCGCCCTCAAAACTATACCCATTACCTGGCCGTTCGCGGTCTGGGGGCTTGACATGGTTGGACCACTTAAAGGGGGAACCCACAAGCAAAGGTACCTATTGGTCATGGTGGATAAATTCACCAAATGTATAGAGGCCAAGCCAGTTAAAACGGCAGAGTCCGGACCAGTGATAGACTTTATATCCGGGGCAGTACACCGTTATGGTGTCCCCCACAGCATCATCACCGATAATGGCACGAACTTCACAGCCGATGAGGTTAAATCATGGTGCAAGAATATGGGCATCAAGCTCGATTACGCTTCAGTCTATCATCCTCAAACCAACGGTCAAGTGGAACGAGAAAATGGTCTAATAATGAGCGGCATCAAACCCAGACTATTGCGGTCCCTTACGAAATCTGACACGCACTGGGTAGAGGAGCTCGACTCTGTACTCTGGGGGCTGCGGACAACGCCTAACCGTACTACCAGATTCACACCATTTTTTATGATATACGGCGCTGAAGCAGTTTTGCCCTGCGACAAAATTCATGACTCACCTCGAGTGCACATGTACGAAGAAAGAGAAGCCGAGTTGGATCGGCAGGACAGCTTGGACGCATTGGAGGAAGAACGCGACGTCACCAAGGCTCGTTCCGCATTCTATCAGCAGCAGGCTCGAAGATACCAAAGCAGAGAAGTACGGGCCAAGACTTACAACGTTGGCGAACTGGTTCTACGCCTGCCGGACAAGAAAAAGGACAAGCTCAAGCCCAAATGGGAAGGCCCCTTCATCATCGATCAAGTCCTGACCGGCGGAGCGTACCGTCTACGAAATGCATCGGATAACCAACTCAAGCCGAACCCATGGAACGCAGCCCGCCTCCGAAGATTCTATGCCTAGCGCCGGACTAAGAGTTCGTCCCTTTCCCCCCGTCCAAATTTTGTTTTTTACTTCAGCCGCCTTTTGTTTATCTTTTTCTTCTCAACCCTATTCATCCAAGCCTTAAAGGGCCTACTTGCGCAACGTTCATGCGCAATTGATGTGCTATCCGCACTCATTATACCTGGGGGCTTCTTTACCAGAAGCTTAATTATAAGGGCTTCATGCCCAGCACATGTGTCAAGCCTCCACATGTACCTTTTATTCACCATTATATGCATCAATATGACTTAAGTTTTGGCCAAGCTGGGTTGCCTGGCTCCTGTGCTTACCCCTACGTTCCTGATTGTTCGGCTAGGAGGTAAAGGGAGCACCTCTGCGATTGTTACTGCCGGGTCAGCCGGATGTGTACCTCAGACTGGGTGAAGCCGAAGCTAGCGTTCTTAAGGGAATATTCGGTCGGTGACTTAGAAGATGATTTTTTATCCACTTATTTATCTGCCCCCAGATATTTTTCTGCTTTTTTTCGCAGTCCGGACATGCACTTTAGGGCATGCCACCCCCAGAGGAAAGGAACCCTTAACGGAACTATTCTCCCTGGAAGATGTTTCTTACTACCCCTGTAATATAACATAACTAGTTGGGCACTTGTCTGATAAAGCACTAATGACCCCTACGCCTGGTCTCCATGCATACCCCGGTTGTTTCATAACCGAGAAGGTATTCGGACACACTCCGGACTCTAGGGTCCCGAGGTCGAAGCGAAAAGGTCGGCAAAGACAAACGATCTACAATCCGGCTAGAAGGCATTTTATATGTCATTTTATAATACATCGTCAAATCGAGTGATTGTATTCTTCCTCAATCCCGTCTAACAGGTTGTCTAATTTACAGTCCTGTTGGGAAAATTTAGCGGCCACTTCTACTTGGCCGTATACTAAACTCACAGGGATCTCCTTCCCATCGGGCCCCACAGGTCCGACTTCGGCCATGTGGTTGGGATCCGCCTTCTTGTACCGCGTCTTTACCATGGCCCAGGCCTCCCTGGCACCTTGGCGGAAGGCCGAAATCTTCCATAAATGGAAGCGCTGCCGCACTCCCTGCAGCTTCTCCACAAGCTCCCCAAGACCCTCGGGTGAGGAGAAGGCTGGCCATAAAGCCTGGATGACGCCGCTCATTGCCTGCCGAACTTGTTCGATCAGTTGCAACAATTCGGGAAGTTGATCACCCGTTGATACGGGCATCTCCTCCGCAGGGCGACCTGTGAGCATACCTACAGACATATTCTGTCAAATTGACTTCCTCGCCGAACTCTTCTTTTCAAAGGAGTTCGCTCAATTACTTACTATAGATGCCGCGACGAAGACGCTGATTCTCCTTAACGGAGCCCGACAGCTCGGCTCGAACGCCTTTCAGCTCTTCTCCAAGCTGGGCATGGGCATCCTGGAGCTTGTTCCTTTCATGCTGCACCTTATGCAGCACCCTCTCGCCGGCCTTTAGTTGGCGCAGAAGTTCTTGCTTGTCCGGATCTTGTCCGGCAGCACCTGCAACGTCATTTTTTAGACTTACACAAAGGCCAAACGCTACTTATCTTTCTAAAAATAATGCGTTACCAGGAGAGGTCCCTGCGTTTCCTCCTGCGCCAGAGAGTGCAGCCTCAAGTTGGGCCTTGCACTCTTGCAGCTCCTGAGACAGTTGGGTATTCTTCTCGGTAAGATCCTACGTTTCATATGATCCTTAAATCAGTTAATATAACTACTTTAAGTCTCGGGGGCTACTGGCATATACAACTATTAAATTCTTTTACCCGTGTGTCTTTTACATACTGCTCCGTAGCTCTGGTAAAACCATCTTGAGCAGCACGAAGGTGTGCGTCCCCCGCGTTAAAGGCATTCAACGCCTCGGGGGAGAAGCACGCGTCACGAAATACTGTCCGGCGGCGCCTGTGATTCAGGGCACTCTCCACCTCAGACTTGGTGGCGGACAGTCTGTCGGCATCCTCCGTCGGAGGAATGTCTGGCTCGCGCCTTGCGCTCTCCTTCCCCTCCAGACCAGGTGCTGGAGCCTAGCTTGTAGAGGTTGGATTGGCAACCTCCACGCCCGCAGTTCGGCGGACGCTTTTTTCCCTACAAAAGTCATGAGCACTCAAACACTTCCTAGGAACGTTGCTCTAATTAATGAATTGTGAGCTACACCTTTGCGGCGACGTTTCAGTCCGCCCCGCGCTCCTCTTCCGCCTACTAGTCCAGACTGGCCTTTGTTGGCCAGCCACCGCGGGCTCGGCTTCTCGCCCTAGGGGCGCCTCCTGCATAGCGCCATCGTATACGGTGGTCAGAAATAAGCAAGGATGGAATGACGGTGTTAGGACTTCGGTCGCAATCACCTGGGAAGCCAGATACAGTCCGGGATAGTCGGCCGTGATGGCGACTAAAGCATTGTCCATGCTGAGCTGGTGGAACACCCCGTCGATTAGCTCCACCATTATGTCCGGATCCTCTTCGGAGGCCGGATCCCGGGATCTCTCTGGATCCTCGGGTTGTGGAGCTGGACTTAGCATGTCCTCCACGATCCGGCGCAGCTCCTGCGTCGAAAGAAGAACACAATATAAGAAACTTAAGTTTCAAAAATCATGGGTTGGGCACGCAGAGTGTTCGCTTACCCAAGGCCGGGGATTATTCATGGAGAACCCATTTAATGGGTTCGTCCGAAGGAAATCCTCCTTCTCCCCCTTATACAGGCCGGACAGGATCGTCACCAGATCTTCGACCGAATCCGGCCCTTTGCGGCCATGACGGTTGGCATCGTCCTCCCCATTGAAATCCCACATGGGGTGGCCCCTGTATTGTAGTGGCTGCACCCCCCGCATAATGCATGTTGCCATGACTCCAATCATGGTCAACCCGGCATGGGCCAGTAACCTTATTCGGGCCATCAAATAATGGACGCTCTTGTCTTCCTCCAGTTGGGGGCTCCGCGGACGCCAACTAAGGCGTTTCTTCAGAGGAGCATTGCTGAACTCCGGGAGGCCGATCCGAATAGGGTCCGGCAGCGGAGCGTCTTCTATATAAAACCATTCCGAAGGCCAGTCTTCGGACGCCTTCTTAGGGGTTCTGGATGGATATCCGGTCCCGGCAATGCGCCATATTTCGGCGCCGCCCACTTGATATATGGACCCCTCATGAGAGCGGGGTACAAGGCAGAACAACCTCTTCCACAGCGTGAAGTGGGGCTCGACGCCCAGGAATAGCTCGTAAAGAGCTACGTAACCCGCAATATGCAGGATTGAGGCAGGCGTGAGGTGATGAAGCTGGAGTCCGTAGAACTCTAGGAGCCCGCGGAGGAATGGGTGTACAGGAAATCCGAGCCCCCTTATCAGATAGGGGACGAAGCATACCCGCTCCCCTTTGTTGGGATTTGGGGTAACCTCCGCTTGCTTCCCACCTTTGTAGGTGGCCAGCCCGGCTCGAACCAGAACCATGAAGGCCGGAGGAAGATATCCCCCCGCTTGGAGCTTCACCAGCTCGTTGTGCGGAACAGAGCATCTCCTCCAATCTCCTGGCAAAGGGCTGGGAGTGCGAGAAGAGGAGCCGCGTTGACGGTCCATGATGGAATGGATTCTTGGTCGAAAGCGCTCCGATGAGTATTTGCGGGAGGAAGATGGTGATTTGGATCTGGATTCTTGCCTCCCATATAGGCAGGTTATTCGCACAACTAGGGGGTAAAACATAAAAGACACCCTGGCTTTTCACATTCACGCGACGCGTGGAAGAAGGCTGTTATTGGGCGTGGAAGCCAAGACGCACAACATTGATGAGGAAGCTGGACACTGTTCGGCAGGTATGCAGAACTTGAAGGAGAACCCGCCTTGCAACGCCGGAGACTACACACATGCTGGACTTATCCACATTGAAGCCTGGTTCGGGGGCTACTGAGGGAGTCCCGGATTAGGGGGTGTCCGGATACCGGACTACCATCATCGGCCGAACTATCATCGGCCGGACTATCATCATCGACCGGACTCCAAGACTATGAAGATGCAAGATTGAAGACTTCGTCCCGTGTCCGGATGGGACTTTCCTTGGTGTGGAAGGCAAGCTTGGCGATACGGATATGTAGATCTCCTACCATTGTAACCGACTCTATGTAACCCTAGCCCTCTCTGGTGTCTATATAAACCGGATGGCTCTAGTCCGTACAACGACCATTACAATCATACCATTGGCTAGCTTCTAGGGTTTAGCCTCCTTGATCTCGTGGTAGATCCACTCTTGTAAACATCCACAATATCAATATCAATCAAGCAGGACGTAGGGTTTTACCTCCATCAAGAGGGCCCGAACCTGGGTAAAACATCGTGTCCCTTGTCTCCTGTTACCATCCGCCTAGACGCACAGTTCGGGACCCCCTACCCGAGATCCGCCGGTTTTGACAGCGACACTCCCACTTTCAATATGTATCCAGACTGAGACTCAGAGTTATCTAGATTAGTCTTTAAAGCTTGCATCATTGTAACCCTTTATGATGAACCCTTTATCATCTCCATAACCGAGAAACATTTCCTTAGTCCTATAAGGATAATTTTGACCGTTGTCTAGTGATCTACTCCTCTATCACTATTGTACCCCCTTGCCAAACTCATTGGCAAGGCACACAACAGGTCTGGTACACAACATGGCATACTTTATAGAACCTATGACTGAGGCATAGGGAATGACTTTCATTCTCTCTCTATCTTCTGCGTGGTCGCACTTTGAGTCTTACTCAACTTCACACCTTGCAATACAGACAAGAACCCTTTCTTTGACTGATTCATTTTGAACATCTTCAAAACTTTGCCAAGGTATGTGCTTTGTGAAAGTCCTATTAAGCGCCTCGATCTATCCCTATGGATCTTGATGCCCAATATGTAAGTAGCTTCTCTGAGGTCTTTCATTGAAAAATTCTTATTCAAATATCCTTTTATGCTATCCAGAAATTCTATATCATTTCCAATGCAATATGTCATCCACATATAATATCAGAAATGCTACAGAGCTCCCACTCACTTTCTTGTAAATACAGGCTTCACCAGAAGTCTGTATAAAACCATATGCTTTGATCACCTTATCAAAGCGTATATTCCAACTCCGAGATGCTTGCACCATTCCATAGATGGATCGCTAGAGCTTACACACTTTGTTAGAACCTTTAGGATTGACAAAACATTCTGGTTACATCATATACAATTCTTCTTCAATATCCATTAAGGAATGTAGTTTTTGACATCCATTTGCTAGATTTCATAATCATAAAATGTGACAATTGCTAACATAATTCGGACAGACTTTAAGCATCACTACGGGTGAGAAGGTCTCATCGCAGTCAACTCCTTGAACGTTGTCGAAAACTTTTTGTGACAAGTCGAGCTTTGTAGATAGTGACATTACTATCAGCGTCAGTCTTCTTCTTGAAGATCCATTTATTCTCAATGGCTTGCCGATCATCGGGCAGTCCACCAAAGTCCACACTTTGTTCTCATCTATGGATCCTATCTTAGATTTCATGGCCTCAAGCCATCTGTTGGAATCTAGGCTCATCATAGCTTCTTCATAGTTCGTAGGTTCGTCATGGTCAACTAATTGACATGACTTCCAGAATAGGATTGTCGTACCACTCTGGTGTGGATCATTCTCTGGTTGACCTACGAGGTTCAGTAGTAACTTGATCTGAAGTTTCATGATCATTATCATTAGCTTCCTCTCTAGTTAGTCTAGGCATCACGGGAACAGATTTCTTGGACGAGCTACTTTCCAAATTGAGAGAAGGAACAATTACCTCACCAAGTTCTACTTTCCTCCCAATTAGTTCTTTCAAGAGAAACTCCTTCTCTAGAAAGGTTCCATTCTTGGCAACAATGATCTTGCCTTCGGATCTGTGGTAGAAGGTGTACCCAATTGTTTCCTTAGGGTATCCTATGAAGATGCACTTCTTTGATTTGGGTTTGAGCTTATCAGGCTGAAGCCTTTTGACATAAGTGTCGCAACCCCAAACTTTAATAAACAACAACCTAGGTTCATTGCCAAACCACAGTTCACACAATGTCGTCTCAACGGATTTTGATGGTTCCCTGTTTAATGTGAATGCAGCTGTCTCTAATGCATAACCCCAAAACAATAGTGGTAAATTGGTAAGAGACATGGTAGATCGCACCATATCTAATAAATTATGGTTACGACATTCAGACACACCATTACGCTGTGGTGTTCTAGGTGGCATGAGTTGTGAAACTATTCCTCATTGTTTTAAATGAAGGCCAAACTCGTAACTCAAATATTCACCTCCGTGATCAGATCATAGAAACTTTATTTTCTTTTTACGATGATTCTCTGCTTCACTATGAAATTCTTTGAACTTTTCAAATGTTTCAGACTTGTGCTTCATTAAGTAGATATACCCATATCTACTCAAATCGTCTGTGAAGGTCGGAAAATAATGATACCAGCCGCATGCCTCAACACTCATTGGACCGCATACACCGTTATGTATTATTTCCAATAAGTCATTGGCTCGCTCCATTGTTCCGGAGAACAGAGTTTTAGTCATCTTGCCCGTGAGGCATGGTTCACAAGTATCAAATGATTCATAATCAAGTGATTCCAAAAGCCCATCAGCATGGAGTTTCTTCATGCGCTTTACACCAAGATGACCTAAACGGCAGTGCCACAAGTATGTCGCACTATCATTATCAACTTTGTATTTTTTTGGCATCAATATTATGAATATGTATATCACTACGATCGAGATCCAATAAACCATTAACATTAGGTGTATGACCATAGAAGGTTTTACTCATGTAAATAGAATGACAATTATTCTCTTTCTTAAATGAATAACTGTATTGCAATAAACACGATCCTATCTTGTTCATGCTCAACACAAACACCAAATAACATTTATTTAGGTTCAACACTAATCCCGAAAGTATAGAGAGTGTGTGATGATGATCATATCAATCTTCGAACCACTTCCAACACATATCGTCACTTCACCCTCAACTAGTCTCCATTTATTCTGCAGCTCCTATTTCGAGTTACTAATCTTAGCAACCGAACAGGTATCAAATACCCAGGGGCTACTATGAGCACTAGTATAGTACACGTCAATAACATGTATATCAGATATACCTTTGTTCACTTTGCCATCCTTCTTATCCAGCAAATATTTGGGGTAGTTCCACTTCTAGTGACCTTTTCCTTTGTAGTAGAAGCACTCAATTTCAGTCTTAGGTCCAGCTTTGGGCTTTTTCACGGGAGTGACAACTTCCTTGCCATTCTTCTTGAAGTTCCCTTTCTTTCACTTACCCTTTCTCTTGAAACTAGTGGTCTTGTTAACCATCAACACTTGATTCTCTTTCTTTATTCCTACCTTCACCGATTTCAGCATAACAAAAAGCTCGGGAATCGTATTTGTCATCCCTCGCATATTATAGTTCATCACGAAGTTCTAGTAGCTTGGTGATAGTGACTAGAAAATTCTGTCAATCACTATCTTATCTGGAAGATTAACTCCCACTTGATTCAAGCGATTGTAGTGCCCAGACATTTTGAGCACATGCTAACTAGCTGAGCTAATATTCTCCATCTTGTAGACAAAGTATTTGCCAGAGGTCTCATACCTCTCGACACGGGCATGAGTCTGAAATACAAATATCAGCTCTTGGAACATCTCATATGCTCTGTGGCATTTAAAACGTCTTTGAAGCCCCGATTCAAGTTGTAAAACATGGCGCCCTAAACAATCAGGTAGTTGTCATATCAAGCTTGTCAAATGTTCATAATGTCTGCATCTGCTCCTGCAATAGGTCTGTCACCTAGCAGTGCATCAAGGACATAATTCTTCTGTGCAGTAATGAGGATAATGCTCAGATCATGGACCCAGTCCGTATCATTGCTACTATCATATTTCAACTTAGTTTTCTCTAGGAACATATCAAAGACATAGGGGGGCTACAACACGAGCTATTGATCTACAACATAGATATGTAAATACTATCAGGACTAAGTTCATGATAAATTAAGTTCAATTAATCAAATTACTTAAGAACTCCCACTTAGATAGACATCCCTCAAGTCATCTACATGATACGTGATCCAAATCAAATAAACCATGTCCTTTCATCACATGAGATGGAGTAGTCATCAATGGTGAACATCTCTATGTCGATCATATCTACTATATGATTCACGTTTGACCTTTCGGTCTCCAGTGTTCTGAGGCCATGTCTGTAAATTCTAGGCTCGTCAAGTTTATCCCGAGTATTCCGCATATGCAAAACTGTCTTGCACCGGTTGTATGTGAACGTAGAGCCTATCACACCCGATCATCACGTGGTGTCTTAGCACGAAGAACTGCCGCAATGGTGCATACTCGGGGAGAACACTTATACCTTGAAATTTAGTTAAGGGTTCATCTTATCATGCTACTGCCATACTAAGCAAAATAAGATGCATAAAATAAACATCACATGCAATCAAAATATATGACATGATATGGCCATCATCATCTTGTGCTTTTGATCTCCATCTCCAAAGCATCATCATGATCTCCATTGTCACCAGCTCGACACCTTGATCTCCATCGTAGCGCCATGGTCGTCTCGCCAACTATTGCTTCTACAACTATCGCTACCGCTTAGTGATAAAGTAAAACAATTACATGGCATTTGCATTTCATACAATAAAGCGACAACCATAAGGCTCCACTGGCTCGGATGCCACTGTTGGGGAACATAGCATGCAATTTCAAAATATTTCCTATGCTCATGCAAGATCTTTCTAGGAGATGTGTGGCAACGAGAGGGGGAGAGTGTGTCTACGTACCCTCGTAGACCGAAAGCGGAAGCGTTTGCCAATGCGGTTGATATAGTCATACTCTTCGCGATCCGATCACGATCCAACCGATCTAGTGCCGAACGAACGGCACCTCCGATTTTAGCACACGTGCGGCTTGATGACGTCTCCTCTTTATTGATCCAGCAAGTAGGAGAGGAGAAGTAGATGGGATCACAACCAACACAACGGCGTGGTTGTGATGGTGGTGGTGGAGCACCGACAACACTTCACTAAGCGTCGCCGGGACGAGACGGTGGAACTATGGAGTAACAGGAGAGAGAGGGCCGCCAAGGGCTTGGTGTGTCCTCTTGGGGTGGCCCCTCCCCTCTATATATAAGTGGAGGGGCGTGGGAAACAGCCCCTTTAAGTCCTAGGGCGCAACTAAGGGGGAGAGGACTTGGACTCCAAGTCCAATCCTATTCCTACTAGGACTCCTTCCTTTTTTTGCCTTCCCTAGCCATATGGGCTTTTGAGGACTTGGTGCACCTAGACCAATAAGGCTAGAGTACCTCCCTACAGCCCATGCTAGCCCTTGGGTCGTGGTAAACCCACTTGGGGACTTCTGTACCCCTCCGGAACCTTCTGGAAGCTTCCCGGTACAATACCGAAAAAACTTCACCTTTTTTCAGAACCCAAAATATGACTTCCCATGTATAAATCTTTACCTCTCGACCATTTCAAGACTCCTCGTGACGTCCGAGATCTCATCAGGGACTCCGAGAAACATGTGGTTACCACTCATTAGATATCTCAATACTACTCTAGCATCAACGAATGTTAAGTGTGCGACCCTACGGGTTCGAGAACTATGTAGACATGACCGAGACACTTCTCCGGTCAATAATCAATAGCAGAACCTGGATGCTCATATTGGCTCCCACATATTCTGTGAAGATTTTTATCGGTCGAACCGTTATGACAACATACGTTATTCCCTTTGTCCATCGGTATGTTACTTGAACGAGATTCGATCATCGATATCTTCATACCTAGTTCAATCTCATTACCGGCAAGTCTCTTTACTCGTTCCGTAATGTATCATCCTCCAACTAACTCATTAGTCACTTTTCTTGCAAGGCTTCTTATGACGTAAGTTACTGAGAGGGCCCAGAGATACCTCTCCGATACTCGGAGTGACAAATCCTAAGCTCGATCTATGCCAACCCAACAAACACCTTTGGAGATAACTGTGGACCATCTTTATAATCACCTAGTTATGTTGTGACATTTGATAGCACACAAGGCATTCCTCCGGTTCCGGGAGTCGCATAATCTCATTGTCGAAGGAATACGTCTTTGACATGAAGAAAGCAATAGCAATAAAACTTAACGATCTATATGCTATGCTAACGGATGGGTCTTGGCCATCATATCATTCTCCTAATGATGTGTTCCCATTTGTCAAATGAAAACACATGTCTATGGTTAGGAAACTTAACCATCTTTGATTAACGAGTTAGTCTAGTAGAAGCTTACTAGGGACATGGTGTTTTGTCTATGTATCCACACATGCATGTATCAAGTTTCCGGTTAGTTCAATTCTAGCATGAAAACATTTATCATGAAATAAGGAAATATAAAATAACAACTTTTTATTGCCACTAGGGCATATTTCCTTCAGTACGACCCCGTTCCAAGGCCTCAAGGGCAAAACCCTCGCGAGGGCCCCTGGCCTTGCCTCGCGGCTCCCCGAGCCTGCCTCCCAAGGAGCAGAGATCTCTATGTGTCGGTGTTCTAGAAACCAGGGTACCCAAACTTGCCTGCCTACAACCGACGGCATGGCTTCATCGACGGCCTCATACGGCCCATATACAACGCCAACAAGTTAAGACCCTCGCAAGGGGCAAATCCTTGCGAGGCAGACGACACCAATACCTCCGGAGGGAGGGGCCTTCCCATGCTGCCTCCTGAGGAGCGGAGATTTCTATGTAGGTGCTCAACCTCATGTGGTTGCAGTGACGCAAGCCATGACGACCAAGGCCAGGCTGGTGCCAGCAGGCGTAAAGGAGCAGGTTTCCTCTTTGGTGCTAAGGAGGCAAGCGTAGGCGCAGAGTCCCGTGGAATCGGCCAAAGTTTTCCATTCCTGTGCAACAAGACCCGGACCGCCAGGATGGCAGGACGTATGTCATCGCCGAACCCACCTCAGTGTCATGACCAGGAGCTTTGCAGGAGAA
Organism: Triticum aestivum; assembly: GCF_018294505.1. Lineage (NCBI taxonomy): Eukaryota > Viridiplantae > Streptophyta > Magnoliopsida > Poales > Poaceae > Triticum > Triticum aestivum. The sequence continues at coordinate 732,194,988 of NC_057801.1, forward strand.
GAACACCTTTAGTCAGGATAAGATGTACTACTTGTCCCTATTCGAATTAGACACTGTGGGATCCCTTCCCACCGACATTTTGGGGGAAGAGGACCAAAGCCACTATAAGTATAGGTTAACCACCACCATAGAAAGGGGTTGGTCGGTCGAATCACTTGAGCTCACATCCACACCAGAGCAGACCCCGCGAGGTTGTTCTTCCCTTGTACTAGTTCATCCTCAGCCCCCCGTGAGTCAAATCCACCACAAAGCAGGTGTAGGGTTTTACACCGCAAGGTGGCCCGAACCTGGGTGCCGTGTCCATCTCCTTCTTATTCATCGAGCTAGGCCATGGGGGCGATGATCTGGTTGGCTGAACGGGTTGAGTTCTTGGCACATGCCGCAGACTTCGAACCTTTTCTTGGGTCTGCGGAGCCCTGAATCTGACACTATGCAAGCCTCCTGCCTCGTGAGGTGCGCGATGACGTTAGCCATGACGCCCAAGGCAAAGCGGGCGCCAGCAGGCACAGTCCAGGATAGTTTCGTCTTTCATGCTAAGGAGTCAAGGATGTATGCGGGTTGCCAAGGGATCCCCAAAGGTTTCCATTTCTGTGCAACAAAACCAAGACCACGAGCTCGGCAGGGCGGATGTCCTCGTCGAGCCCACCATTGCGTTACGACCAGAAGTTTTGCAGGCAAAGACCACCTTTCGTCAGGATAAGATGTACTACTGTCCCTCTTAAAAATTGGCCACTATGTTATCCCTTCCCGACTAAGCTATGAGGGAAGAGAAACATGCCTAGTATAAGTATAGGCTAGTCTCCACCGGGGAGAGGAGGAAGAAAAAGGAAAGAAGGGAAGATCCTTCGGTCATTGAGCTCTCCCGAGGCAGCTCACCCACTGTACTAGTTCATCCTCAACCTCCTCGTGAGGCCAATCCAGTACAAAGCAGGAGTAGGTTTTTACACCGCAAGGTGGCCCCGAACCTGGGTAAAGCTTTGTGTTCATCTCTTTACCCACTCGCACGAACTCGACGAGGCCAAGCCATAGGGCGATGAGCTTGAGGCGACAGCTAGGATGGATCTTTGCACATGCCCCAGAGTTCGAACCTTGTTTGGGTCCGCGGAGCCCCCGACTACAGCATTTTAGCATGCCAGCTAGGGGCGTGTCGAACTCCTTCTTCTGGCTTTGCTTCATCTCTGCTTTGTTGCTTCCATGGCCGACGCCCGCCGAGTTCGCGCCGAGCGCCGGGCTGCTCGCGTTGCCCAGACAGCACCTATGGGCTGCGGTGTTCCGCGCTGCTCTGCTTCTCCTGTAGTTAATGCTGCCACTAACCCTGGTGCTCATGAGGAGTAGGACTCTTCATTGCCGCCCTCCGTGCAGCGTGAGGGCCGCACCTCCACCCCTTCCCTCACTTTCGCCATGGTGTCTTCCTCCCATGACCGTCGCGCCCCGGCAAACGGGCGGGCGGCGCTACTCATGTCGCGCGAGCTGTTGTGCTACTGCCCCGCCAACAAAGGCTACAACACCTGGCTTGGTTGCACCACCGAGCTCGTCAACACTATCGGCGAGGCCCCGACACCCTCCCACTCACTTCGTCCACCGCCCTCCCGCACGGGCAACGTGACGCATGGCGCGCCTCTCCTCCTCCTTTGTGCAATACTGATACATCTCCGTCGTATCTATAATTTTTTATTGTTCCATGACAATATTATACAACTTTTACGTACTTTTGACAACAATTTATATGATTTATTGGACTAACCTATTGATCCAATGTCAGTTCCCTTTTTTGCATGTTTTTTGCTTCGCAAAATATCCATATCAAACAAAGTGCAAAGGCGATAAAAATTTACGGAGAATTATTTTGGAATATCTGTGATTTTTGGGAGTTGGAATAACGCAAATGGGGGGCCACAACCACCACAAGACACCTGGGCGCGCCAGGCAGCCCAGGCGCGTGGTGGTGGGTTGTTCCCTCCTCGTAAGTCGGTTTGAGATCTACTTCGGGTGCAAGGAAGCTTATACCCAGAAAAAAAATCGTGTTAGAATCTCAGCACAATCGGAGTTATGGATCTCCGGGAATATAAGAAATGGATTTCGGCCAGAAAATAGGAACAAGAAACAGTAGAGAATAGAGGGTGAGATCCAATCTCGGAGGGGCTCCTGCCCCTCCACTACCATGCAGGCCATGGACCAGAGGGGGAGGCCAGGGAAGAAGAATAAGAAGAAGAAGAAGGAGGGGGGCTCTCTCCACCGCTCTCCCGGTGGCGCAGGAGAGCCACTGGGGCAAGGATCGTGATGGCGATCTACATCAATAATCTTGCTACCATCAACACCAACTTCCCCCTCGCCCCCTCTATGCAGCGGTGTAACACCTCTTCTCCCCGCTGTAATCTCTACTTAAACATGGTTCTCAATGCTATATATTATTTCCCAATGATATATGGCTATCTTATGATGTTTGAGTAGATCCGTTTTGTCTTATGGATTGATAGATGATCATGCTTATGATTGGTTTGAGTTGTATATTTTATTTTGGTGCTGTCCTACGGTGCTCTCCGCGTCGCGCAAACATGGGGGATCCCTGCTGTAGGGTGTTGCAATATGTTAATGGTTCTCTTATGTGGGTGGTGTGAGTGACAAAAGCACAGACCCGAGTTTGGGGGTCATTGCGTACAGGATAAAGGGGACATGATACTTAATGTTATGGTTGGGTTTTACGACCTTAACAATTTTTAGTAGTTGCGAATGCTTGCTAGAGTTCCAATCATAAGTGCATATGATCCAAGTAGAGAAAGTATGTTAGCTCATGCCTCTCCCTCATATAAAATTGCAACAGTGATCACCGATTTAGTTATCGATCACCTAGGGACAAATGACTTTCTTGTTGACAAAAGCTATCTACTTTAATTGTCTTGCATTTTACTCATAGTTCTTGCAAAGTACTTCTAGTTTTATTCTTGCAAACTTATCCTTTCACCTACCAAATAGTGTCATACTTGTTTTAGGTAAAGCAAACGTCAAGTGTGCGTAGAGTTGTATCGGTGGTTGGTAGAACTTGAGGGAATATTTATTCTACCTTTAGCACCTCGTTGGGTTCGACACTCTTATTTATCAAAAAAGGCTACAAACGATCCCCTATACTTGCAGGTTATAAGACCTTTTTCTGGTGACGTTGCCGGGGAGCAATTGTCAGTGTCAAAACCGACAGATCTCGGGTAGGGTGTCCCGAACTGTGCATCTAAGGATCAAACGTAATGAGGAGGCAGGGGACACGATGTTTACCCAGGTTCGGGCCCTCTTGATGGAGGTAATACCCTACTTCCTGCTTGATTGACTTTGATGAGTATAAGGGTTACAAGAGTTGATCTACCCCGAGATCATGGTGGCTAAACCCTAGATGTCTAGCATGTATGATTGAGATTGCCCCTAAGGACTAAACCCTCCGGTTTATATAGGCACCGGAGGGGACTAGAGGTGTACAAAGTCGGTTTATAGAGGAGGGAAACTACACATCTGGACACCAAGCTTGCCGTCCACGCAAAGGAGAGTCCCATCCAGACACGGGAGAAGGCCTTCGGTTTTGTATCTTCACGGCCCATCAGTCCGGCCCATGTCACATAGGTCGGCTCTCCGAGGACCCCGTAATCCAGGACTCCCTCAGTAGCCCCTGAATTGCCTTCAATGATGAAGTTGTATCCGGCTTCAAGTCTTCGGCTTTGCAAGGTGAGTTCCCTGTTGTGCTCCATATAGTTCGGCTTTTGTATTTAAATATTGCACTCTTCACCTTCTGTGCTGCCGTCGCCTCGGCTTCCACACGTCAGACGAATATGAAGGGTCTAAACATTTTTGCAAATAACCCCCTGACCATGTAGGGAAGGCGCTTATTTAAAGAGATTGAATCTCAGATTCCATTCCTCAGCAGACGAAAATTCTTAGGGCTTGCCATAAGAAACCACCCAAAGATGGCCAACGCTCTTTGTTCCTCCTCGCGTCCCTAAGGCCCTCAAGAAGGCAACTAGGAGAGCTGCTCGGTGCCCCACACCCAACTGACCAAGCTTCAGGCGCAGGGAGACCTCCCTCCATTGGATCTAGTCTCTGTTCGGGCGGGCTTAACTACCTTCAATGGCGAAGCCCTCACAGAGAAATTCCCCAATCCCAATAAAGGGGAGCGGGTGTGCTTCGTTTCCTTCTTACTAAGGGGCGTGGGATTTCCAATCCACCCTTTCCTCAAAGGTCTTTTGGAGTATTATGGTCTCCAACTGCACAACCTCACACCGAGCTCCATTCTACACATCGCGGGCTTTGTTGCTCTTTGCAAGTTGTTTCTAGGCTGTGAAGCCCATTTTGATTTATGGAGGAAATATTTCTGCCTCGTCCCCCGCTACCAGAAGGGATTCATATTCGAGGTGGGTGGTGCCGAAGTATGGCGTATAGGAAGAACAGGATACCTGTCCGACACTCCAAAAAGGCATCTGAAGACTGGCCCTCGGAGTGGTTCTATATTGAAGATGTTGTCCTTCCGGACCCAATCCGACAATGTCTTCCCAAATTTTCCTCTGCTCCTTTAAAGAAGCGCGCCATTTGGCGTCCCCGAAGCTATGAAGAAGAAGATAGTGTGGAGGTTAAGAGGCTAGTGAAGAAGATCAAGATACTTGCCCACTTCGGACTATCCATAGTCGAGGTAATGCGATTTCAATAATGTGATGCATTCAGCTGCTTCAATGCAGTGGACTTCGCATGTGGCATTCCAACAGGGAGGATGATGCCTCACGTTGTGGGTGCAAGGGTCCAGCTAATTTCACCGCGCTAGCCGCCATGTTGGCTGACCTTTTCAAAGGGGAAAAGGAAGATTTCGCTCGCCTGAAGTGTCGAGAAGGTTTCTCCATGTATACCCCCATTGACTGGGTGAGTCTTTGATTATAGGCCTTAATCAATCTTTTTTCCTTAACTATGCTTTTTGGCCGAACTTAATCCGAGTACCTTTAATAGGAATGGAGAAAGGTCGTCGCGGGGATCTACAGCCCCGCTTCACAGCCGGAGGACCATAACCGAGACCTCGATCCTAGATACAAAGAGGATCTCGATATATTTTTAGACTTTAAGGATGGAGTCTTTTATCAGACGATCTATGACAACGCGGAAGTAGCTATTATAGCCGACTACCCCGGGCTTCTCCCTTCCTCCGATGTAAGTACCCAGGAGACATCTCCTCAAAAAGAGTTTTCCCGCTGCGACTCACCCACCGCCCTACATCATGCTCCCAAGGGCCGACGCTCGCACCAGCGTGCCACAGCAAAGGCGCCCTCTAAGAAGAAGACACTTGCACAAGGCGCGTCTCTGAAAAGAAAGGCGAACAACGATACAGCCGGGCCCTCTTTTGCGTCGAAGAGGTATGATCCTTTAACATGCGCTCAGCGGATAGATCAGGTAGTGACATTCCCTTCTTTGATATATTGCAGGAGGACTGTATGCTAGACTGCATCCAAAGACCTGACCGGCCATGCATAGACTGATCCGGCCCCGAACCCTGCCACAAGGACTGGAGGGGATGCGAGAGCAATGCCGGATTGTCATTTCCCAGAGGATTCGGATAATGTATCCATCACAAACTCCAAAGTGGAGAGTGCGATGGGTCACCGGCGGCGGAGAGCGGCAATGCGCGACCACATTTTACTGAAGAGGCTTTTAATTCTCTTAGCTCAGCGGATGCTTATATCCGAGTTGCTCGTGATGGAGTTGTTGGAGCCACTCGTCAGCTTTCAATGGATATGCGGGTAAGAATTTTTTGCGCAAATTCAGTAATCATATGCCAGTAGCCCCCGAGTCTTGAAGCAGTTGGCCCAACTGATTTAAGAGTCGTTATATTGTCAGGTACTCATCGAGAGGAATAGCACATTATCGAAGGAGCTGGAGGAATGCCGAACTAAACTGACTGCTGCCACCGCCGAACTGGAAAATTTGAAAAAAATCTGAGAAGGCACCTGATGGTAAGTACATCAGCAGCTCTGAAATAAGGTTCCGTGCCTACAATGAAGTTGCATGAATAAGCCTTTGTCTCATTGGTAGGTTCGACAGATCAACTATAAGAGAGGCTAAGGGCTGCTCAAGCAGAAAAACAAGATGCCGAAGGGCAAGAAGCCGCTGGTCAACGTGTATTGACATGGACCATTAATGAGAAGAACAAACTACAGGATTCAAATATCAAGCAAGCCGAAGAACTGAAGGATTAAAGAGCCCAATTATCGGATGCTTTGAAGGAGAACAAGAAGCTAAAAGGCGGCATATTCAGTATGCTCTTGAACCTATCTGTCTCATGGTCTCCTATTTTGAAAATTTTACAAGTTTGCTTCTATAGGTGTGCTAACCGGATGTCCCGAAGGAGAAGTGTACAGATTCCAAGGCAACCTGCTACAAGAGCTGTCCAAAGTGCACAAGTGAGCTCGGAAAGCATTGAGGAACATGTCTAAGGCTTTATGGCCATCCGCTCCCCCGCCAGGAAGTATGGATGAGCTTGCAAATTTATTCAAGGGAGCTCGCCGCCACTTGGGGCTATGGAAGATATCAGCATGTCGGGAAGGCACCCGAGAAGCCTGGGTCATGGTGAAAACACAGTATACCAAGATTGATCCAAATCATATGGCCCGGCTCGGACCTCGGGGACCATATGGACAAGAAATTCCTGTTAGCTTAGTGTACGACCAAGTGAAAACAGCTGCCAAGTTTTCTCAATAGGATTGTAAACTAGACAACCTACTAGAGGTTCTAGAGGAAGAATAAGTTTTTGAGTCGAAGTAATAGTGTACTTTAATAAAAAAACTTATCTCCAGCCAAATTGAAAAATGATTGTCATGGCAGACTTTCCACTTCGACCTCCGAACCAGAGGTTTGGTGTGTATCCAGATATGTATTCCATTGGTAAACACCAAGGAATGTTTGGAAACTAGGAAGTACGGTCATAGTTGCTTAAACAGACAAGTTGAATTCAGGGACTTATGTTATATTACATTTGATCGTAAGAAACATTTTCTAGAGAGAATAGTTCTGTTAAGCGTTCATTTCCCTAGGACAGCGTGCGTTTTTGCGCATGCATAAGCTGTGATGCGAGAAATCATAGTACATATTATAATTTGGGGGCTGTATTGCAATGAGGGCAGTTAGTCCCTTGTCCGCCGACCGATTATTCCCTTAAGAACGCTAGCTTTTGGCTTCACCCATCTGAGGTACACGTCCAAAGGACCCGGTTGTAACAATTGCATAGGTGCTCCCTTTATGCCCTAGCCAAACAAGCGGGAACGTAGGGCATAAGCACAGGATCCAGGCAACCCAGCTTGGCAAAAACTTAAGTCATAAAGGTGCATACGATGGCAAATACAAGGCACATGTGAGTAGACAACACATATATACGGTGAGCTTGACGCTCCAAAATAATAACCATAATAAGCTTCTGTGAAAATAAGCCCCCATGTATCATGGGGTATGTAATTTTAATGATGTATATCCCTTGAGTGTTCGGTTTATCCGAACACTGGTAGAAGTCATAGAAAAGGGGGTGAGAAGGAGAGAAGAAAATACGAAAAAAAATCATGTGTAAAATCTTCAAAGCCTAGCGGCGTTCCATGGGTTTGGCTCCAAATGATTATCCGAAGCGTTGCGAAGGCGATAGGCTCCTCCAGTGAGAACTTCATCTATGATGAAGGGACCCTCCCATTTGGGCTTGAGCTTGTCCTTTTTCTTCTCTGGCAGGCGCAGGATGAGTTCACCCACATTATAAGTCTTTGCTCATACTTCCCTGCTTTGATATCGCAGAGCTTGTTGTTGGTAAAATGCGAAACGAGCCTTCGTGATGTCGCGCTCCTCCTCCAAGCCATCCAGCTCGTCCTGTCGATCAAGCTCGGCCTCTCTCTCTTCATACATGTGCACTCGAGGCGAGTCATGAATAATGTCGCAAGGCAATACTGCCTCAACGTCATACACCATGAAAAAGGTGTATATCCGGTCATGCGATTAGGCATGGTACGCAGCCCCCAGAGTACGGAATCGAGTTCCTCAACCCAGTGTTTGTCTAATTCATGCAGGGATCACACTAGTCTGGGTTTAATGCTGCTCATTATCAAGCTGTTAGCCCGTTCGACCTGACTGTTTGTTTGAGGGTGATATACAGAGGCATAATCGAGCTTGATGCCCAAATTAGCGCACCAGGGTTTCACCTCATCGGCCGTGAAGTTAGAACCGTTGTCAGTAATAATACTGTGCAGGACACCATAACGGTGTACCACACCGGATATGAAGTCTATAACTGGTCCAGCTTCGGCCATTTTGACTGGTTTGGCTTCTATCCACTTAGTGAACTTGTAGAACATGACCAGTATGTATTTCTTCTTATGGCTTCCCCCTCTAAGGGGTCCGACCATGTCAAGCCCCCAGACCACAAAAGGCCATGTGATGGGGACTGTTCGTAAGGCAGTGGGCGGCATATGGCTTTGATTTTCGAAAAGCTGGCATCCAACACATGGCTGTACGAGGTCTTGTGCGTCTATTTGGGCCGTGGGCCAAAAGAAACCCGTACGGAAGGCCTTACTTACAAGGGCCCGAGTTGCGGCATGATTGCCACCAAGACCGGCATGTATTTCAGCCAAGAGATGTCGTCCTTCTTCTTTAGAGATACACCTTTGGAGTACTCCGGTGGTACTTTTTTTTGTACAGTTCCCCCTCATGGACTTTATAGGCCTTCGAGCATCGAACGATGTGACGGGCCTCTGTCTGATCATCAGGGAGATCATTCCTAGTAATGTAGGTGAGGAAAGGTTCGGTCCACGGGGCAATTACATCCATGATTTCATGGGCTGATAGTGTTATCTCGGTGCTCGAAGCCCCAACGATATCGGAGCTGTGTTCGGAATCTGGGGGTATGATCGTCTCTGGAATTGTGTTATCGCTATCGTCCTGCCACACTATAGATGGTTTGAAGAGCCTCTCCATGAAGGTGTTAGGTGGGACGGATTCGCATTAAGCGCCCATGCGGGCAAGTATGTCCACATCTTGATTACTTTCTCGAGCCACATGATGAAACTTGAGCCCTTAAAACCGAGCTGAAATTTTGAGGACGGCGTTACGATAAGCCACCATCTTTGAACCTTTTGCTTGAAGTCCCCATTTATCTGAGATACTGAAAGGTTTGAATCCCCATGCACTTCAAGGCGTTGTATGCCAATGGAGAGAGCAATCCGGAGACCGTGCAATAGGGCCTCGTATTCGGCTGCATTGTTAGAGTCTATATACAGTATTTGAAGCACATAACGGATTGTGTCTCCTGTGGGGGATGTCAAGATGGCACCAGCCCCCAATCCGGCTAACATTTTAGGGTCGTCGAAGTGCATCACCCAGTTGGAATATGTGTTGTATTCTTTAGGGTGTTCGACCTTTGTCCATTCGGCGACGAAGTTAGCCAACACCTGAGATTTGATAGCTCGGCGTGGCTTGTAAGTTATATGAAATGGCAAGAGCTCAATGGCCCATTTGGAAATCCGGTCGATGGCGTCCCGATTGTTTATAATATCATTAACTGGTACTTCGGAAGCCACCGTGATCAAGCACTCCTGAAAGTAGTGTCGCAGCTTGCAAGATGCCATAAAGACCGCATATGCTATCTTTTGATAATGCGGGTACTGGGATCTGCATGGTGTAAGAACCGTCGGTACATAATATACTTGTTTTTGAAGTGGGAATTTATGTACCTCCTCATCTCGTTCGATGATGAGTACCACACTCACCACATGGTGAGTTGCCGATATGTAGAGCAGCATCGGTTCCCCGATGTTTGGTGCGTCCAGGATTGGGTTACTTGCTAACAAAGCTTTTATTTCTTCCAGTCCAGCTGTGGCAGCGTCCGTCCACACGAAGTGGTCAGTCCAGTGTAGCAAGCAATATAATGGCAACGCCTTTTCCCCTAGTCTGGAGATAAAACGGCTTAACGCTGCCATGCACCCAGCTAATTTTTGGACCTGCTTGAGGTTTGTTGGTGTTGCCAACTGTGACAGGGCTCGAATTTTAGCGGGGTTTGCCTCGATTCCTCTACTGGAGACAATGAACCCCAGCAGCTTTCCGGCTGGAACGCCGAAAACGCATTTTTCTAGATTGAGCCGTATGTCATACGCTCGGAGGTTGTCGAATGTAAGGCGTAAACACTACAAAAAAAGACACATCCATGACATTTTGGGCCAAACGAAATTTTTTTCTGTCATACATATGACACTTGTACGACGATAATTGTGACAAAACCCGGTATCATCATAGATGTGGTGGTCTCCTACTTCTATGACAAAAAACCATGATAGAAAATGGGCTTTTCGTCCTGGGCGGGCCGGAGACGCAGTTGCATGACATTCTTTGGGTCGTCCATGATGGAAAAAACTGTGGTAGAAGCAAGGGCGAGGAAAATTTTGGGGAGTTCCCAGTTAAGGTGGGTGGTCGGGGGCCGAGCGATGCGTGTTTCCATCATACACATATGCGCGTGTGTGTGAAGCGTTGGCTCTAACTGAACCCGAGCAAGGCGTTGGGCTCTAACTGAACCGGAGTGATTGCACTGCAGGCTGCGCGTTACTGAACCCGGGCGATCGATCGAAGGGTGTTAACTGAACCCTATCGAGCGATTCCTTCGCTACTGCTGCTAACTGAAGCCGATCGAGGTTGCCTCCCTGGATGAAAAGTGAGCGTTGTGGGGGGGGTGGATGAATAGTGAGCGGTGGGAGTGGATGAACAGGACCTGTGGCGTTGCCTCTGGATGAACAGGACCCCGATTGATCGAGCCGGTTGGGGCTGGATGAACAGGACCCCGTGGAGGGCTGGATGAACAGGACGACCCTGTGGAGGGTTGGATGAACAGTAGACGGTGGAGGGGTGGATGAATAGTAGCCCGTGGAGGGGTGGTTAAAGAGGAGCCCGTGGAGAGGGGTGGTTGAACAGTAGCCGGTGGAGTAGCACGCGGTGGCGGCTAGATGAACAGGAGCCTGTAGATGAACGGTCGCAGGTGGAGGCTGGAGGAGGTCGACGGTGGATGAACAGTAGCCCGCGGAGGCTGGAGGACGTCGACGGTGGAGATGAACAGTATCCTGTGGAGTCCTGTTTTGCGGTACGCCACACCCCTCCCGATGAACAGGACCCCTGTTTCGACCGTAGCGCTCCAACACAAGTCCATTTCGTCCGTTTTGTGGTACGCCACACCCCTCCCGATCAACAGGACCCCCATTTCGACTATATGAGGTCCGTTTCCTCCATTTTGCGGTACGCCAGACCCCTCTCGATGAACAGGATCCTGTTTCGAACGTGGCCAGTCGAACAAAAGGCCGTTTCCTCCGTTCTGCGGTACGCCAAGCCTTGTTTCCATCGCCTGTTCCGTCCAAGCCGGTTGGCTCCCACGCGTTCCGTTTCCTCCCGATGAACACGACGCATTCCGTTGCCTCCCCGTGAACACGACGCATTCCATTGCCTCCCCATGAACACGACGATGATGATGTTTCTCCGTTCCGACCCAGCCATGTACACGAGCCCTGGCCGTACGTATATATATGCGTGAGTAGGCATTCGAGACCCCGCCCGTATGTACACATACGTGGCCGTATTTTCTTTCTTGCGCACTGGCCGCTGTACGTACGTGTACATGCTACGTGCGCGCCTCTACTATGACACATGCGCGCCTCTACATCGACTAGTATATATGTACTTACACGTTCGCGACCAGAATGACAACGCTACGTACGCTTTGACCAGGTGGGTCCCGACTGTCAGGCACTTCCTTGTGTGCGAAGATGTAGCTGGTGGGTCCCAGCAGTAAGGGGGGCAAATCATTTTTTTGCCCGGACGCACTTCCTTGCGTGCGAACATGTAGCTGGCGGGTCCCAGCAGTCAGGGGGAAACGTTTTTTTCGCAAAATAAGGTTGCCTGTCCGATGGGTCCCTGCTGTCAGGTGGAGGAATAATTTTTTGTGCGTAATAAGGAGGCACTTCCTTGCAGCCGCCGTGGACCCAGCTGTCAGCCTCTCCATGCACAGTACTCTTCAGATGGAAGTCGATCATTGACCACATTGACCACGCCGCGCCGAGAGCACCACAGCGGTGGACGACGGCGAGGCCTAGGAAGGGGACAACGCGGAGCCGAGGAAGACGCGGTAATGGATGCCCATGCGGAGAGTTGTACGAGGGTTCACTAGTTCGGCTGTGATGTGAGACTATCATTGCCGCAGAATAACAGGGGGTGTGGGTGAGTAGAGGGATGGCCTGTCCAGCGATGGGAGTAGTAGGTGGCGGTGAGGCCTCCGCGGCATCACAACCAGCCACAGGAGGCAGGAGCACGCGACACGACCGGCGTTGGTTTGGGCGGCTGGAGCAAGAAGACTAGAGGTTGAAGAAGCACTACGGCCGTTGGATGAACATCGTACGGTAACAGGAGCTAGAATCATTCATATTAACTAAGTTGACCAAGCCCTCCGTCCCCGTCAACTTGGTAGGCCCACAAGTCAGCCTCCCACTATGCTGGGTTCCACCTGGTAGGGGGAGTATTCTTTTTTTGTGTAATAAGGAGGCACTTCCTTGCGTGCAAACATAGATGGTGGGTCCGACCTGTCAGCGGGGGGCACGTTTTTTTTGCGAAATACAAAGGCCCTTCTAGTGGTTCCCAGATGTCAGGTGGAGGAATCATTATTTTGCGTGTAATAAGGAGGCATTTCCTTGTGTGCGGCCGTGGACCCATTTGTCAGCCTCTTCACGCACAGTGTACTTCCGATAGTGTCGTTCTTTGACCACGTTGACCACGCCGCGTCGAGCGCATCTAAGGTGGTGGACAACGGAGAGGCCCCTGATAGCAACGAGCCAGAGATGGGAAGACGCGGGAGTAGAGTCGCATACGGGGAGGTGTACGAGGGTTAACTGGTTCTAGTGCGGTGAGGTTCGGTAGTCGGTGGAGAAGAACAGGAGGTGTGGAGGGGTGGAGGGATGTCCTGGCCAACGGTGGAGTAGCGCTTCATAGACCTGGTGGGTCCATGCGGCCCATTTATTTTATTTCCTAAAAAATTACAGGCCATTTGCACTTTCTCGAAATACATGATTTTGCTGGGCTGATTCTAATTATAATGTTGGGTTGGGCCAGCAATGTTATAAAAAAAAAAAGGGGCTGAGAATTTTGTTATAAATATATTTAAATAATAAGTGATATTATTACATCCGTCCTTAAATCTTACCAAGTTTTTGTACACAATCACTAGGATTTTCGTGCCAAAACAATCCAGGATTTTATTGTTAATAAATTATTTTTATAAGTTAATAAGATGTGGGATATTGTTTTCTTACATATGTAAGTATCTGTTAAATATATGATGACAATAAAAATAATATATAATAACATATAAAATAATTTAAATATATATAATATAGTTAGAAGGGAAACATAAGTTGGACCTGGCGTTCCTATTCTTATATAGAAAAATAGAACATACCTCTTCGTTTTCTTCAAAAAAATACATAAATTGGGCTGGCGGTATTCAGGAAAAATAAAACCTCAGATGGGAGGTCCATGGGCCGGTCGATACATGACGGCCCTTAAGAAAATACAAACAGGCCTATGGACCTCCCATCTGAGGTCGTGGGCTGCGCATGTTAAAAATGAAAGCCTAGACGGGGCAGCCCAAAACCCAGCTGATACTTGCTGCCCCAGTGATAGTAAGTGATAACTGCCAGCTCCCCGGCTTCGTTTTGAATTTATCTCCTATAGTAACTATGTTGAAGCACCTAAAAAATGTAACTATGTTGACAAACCCGTGAGCCCCAATGTCAGTATAGCATTAGGAGGAAGTATTTTTCGATAAGGCACTTGCTTGCGTACGGCCATAGACCTGGTGGGTCCCGACTGTCCGCCTCTCCACGTATAGTCCTCTCCAGATTCCTCTCATTTGTGTAGCATGTTCACAATGGCAGACAGCGGCGTCGCGGCGAGCGCACAAAGGTTTAGGAGGGGATCCGACCACCTAAGGAAGTGCCTTATTATTAACGAAACTATTGAACTAGCCTAGTGGCCAAGTGACACTACCCAACAGCGGTTCCGCCCGGGTTTGATTCCACCTCACACATGTGCAGGGAAAATATCTCCAATTTTTTTTGCATCTGCCTTTATTGACATGTGAGTCCCCATTGTCATCTACGCACACCACGTCCAACACTTGCCAAAACTTTGTCCCTCGTTTTCTCTGTGTTTCGCACACTCGACATTGTGTGGGCATTTTGACTGTGCATCATATGAAGATGTGCTATGCATGAATGTTGATCAACATGATGTTAACTGGCTGGTAGTTCCATTTTCGACCATGAATAAATTTCCAACATGATGTTAACCCTGTTTGAAAAGGCCGTGTTAATATAAATGCTCTGCCTCTGAAAGTTGCAGTTTCTTATCTGAAACTGAACTTGCAGTTTCTTATCTGAAACTGAAACTTGCAGTTTCTTCTCTGAGAATCACATTGTCTTCACTTTTATACTCCTATGAAACTACATTTTTTAAGTGCTAAAAATAGATCTCTAGAATTCATAAAATATTTCATATGCTCAATACTGCAAATCTGAAATTCAAAAGACATTCATATCTGAAAGTACTCTCAAAATACACAACACAAAACACAATTCACAACCTGTAAATACTGACAACCCTAAGCTCCTCCTGACAATTCACAACCTGCCCAACTATTGGGCTGGGGGGGCAGTCCCCTTCTATTCCTCGGCGGCAGACAGCCGCCCCATGAGACGATGTGAATGGCGAGGGAGAGGATGGCGGGGAAGCGTCGTCGGGGCATCTGCTTTTCTCCTCTTGCAGTTGGGTTCGTTCGACGAAGACTCCACCGGCTCACTCTTGTAGGACACCCTCACAAACGGCACCCTGTAGATGCTCGATCCTTCAATATCTGGTGGATGCTCCATCTAGGATCGATACTCCCACCACCGCTCCCTCACGATCGGATTCGGTGAATCTGTTTGCTCCATGGCCCAGAGGAGCAGCTCTATGTACTCCCGCGCGACTCCCTCCGGGTGTATCGCCGCCTTTTCGCTCTGTTGCAGATATTTGGCCATGGATGTCGCCGTCGCCGCTAGTTGGTCCGTGTTGTCAAACCAAGACTGTATCTCCAACATCCTAGCTAGCTTCACAGGGTCACCATCTGCGATCCTCACGTATCTATTGTACTCCTCCATCGATCTACTTCTCCATAGCACCTTCACTCGCCGGCGGTGGTTTTTGAATGGAAGAGGAGAGGAGCAACGCTGGTTTTGGATTAGAATGGGAGAGGAGCGATGCTGGTTTTGGACTGGAACATGAGAGGAGGGGTGGTGGTTTTGAAATGGAAGAGGAGAGGAGCGGCGCTGGATTTAGATTGGAACAGGAGAGGAGTGGCGATGGTTTAAGAGGAGAAGAGCGGAAGAGCGGCGCTGGTCTTGGAAGTATTTTTTTGTTGTTTTGCGTATTTTGGGTCAAAGTTTGACCACGTACTGTATTTGACAAGCAAAATGTGAATGCATGTCACCAAAAATTGTATCATTTGGTTCATATCTGAACGTACTTTCAAATTATATTCTTTTTGCAATGTATAACATATATTTTATCCGCGAAAATCATGGTCAATTATGACCCACAATAAAAGGGAGACTAGTTAATGTGGGGTCGCTTTCTTAATTGAAGGGTAAATTGATTTTTATTTTGATCCAGTCACAGTGCGCAGGCCCTCTCGTCCAATCCTAAATCGTTGCCGCACACTCCTCTCCCTCTTCTCCATTGCAAAACCACCTCCTCTCCTCTCCATCATCTCCATTCCAAAACCACCGTCTCGCCTCTCCCTCTTCTGATCTTCTCCACTGCAAAACCACCTCCTCCTCTCCATCGTCTCCATTCCAAAACCACTGTCTTGCCTCCCCCTTCTCTAAAGCTAGCACCGGACCACTCAGAAGGACATCTATGGAGAGGATGCAGCAGCAAATCACGCAGATAGCTGGCGGCGACCAGGCAAAGTTAGCCAGGTTGAAGGAGATCCTTACTTGGTTTGACAATGAGTGGGAGATTTCGAGGATGGTGCAGGCCATGTGGCAATGTATGCGAAAGAGAGAGACGGTGACAATGAGGGCGGCGATGTACAGGTACTCCTCAGCGGCAGTCACGCTGCAGTCCTCTGAGTTCATCGAGTATCTCATCTGGGCGATGGAGCAGACAGATTCACCCGAGGCGACAGTCACGCGGAGGTGGTTGGCGTACAGGTCGAAGGTTGAGCACCCAGAGGATAACGAATCGATCGAGCATGGTGTGCCATTCGTAAGGGTGCAGAGCCAGCCGGAGCCACAAGAGTATTCGTTCTCCCACCACAAGAGGAGGACAGATGGCGCGATGTCGCTTCCCCACCGTTCTCCACGGTTCCCGCGACGCTCGCCTCGTTTCAAGGCGGCGGTAGGGTTTAAGGTAAGCTTCGCACTAACCTAATCTTCCACCTGCTCATGCTTACAATTAGTGTGACAGGTAATGAAAATCATGTTTACAATCAGTCTCCGAGTACTACGCCAATCACCCTAAAATAGCTCTGGACCTTTGGGTCAAAGTTGTGACACATTGTAAAAATAAAGAAAAATAGATTTCTGTTTCTTTCAGAAAAGAGTACTCCCTAGAAAACAGCCAATATAAGCTACTAGTATTTGGTTAGAGGATTTGCTGCCAAGAAAGATCCGTCCACAGAGAGCCCCACACATCCCACTGGTGGTGGTGGATGTCAATGCGTGCATGTAGCATGGTTGGTGTCGGTAATTTTACTTGGCACACGTCGCACTCTGCATATATGCCGGTTCCATACATACATTTGTGCAGTTCCACCAAAATGCAGCTAAATAACCCTGTTTGCACATATAATGAAAAAGCGTGATTACATTATAGTGGCACTAGTTGATGAAACACACAAAATAAATAGAAGAAAATATTGCGATAGTATCATAGTATGCCATGCCGTGAGGGCGAGATTGGCACTGCGACTCCTCATACGGTAGGCCTCATACTGGACATCGTCCCAAGTCTCCCAGATACACCTTCTGCCAGTGATGAACATCAGTGTGCAGCGGTAGTACAAGGATTCGCCTTGAGACAATCAAATCTCTATTTTTGTACAGATCAACTAAAATTAAGCACCCCAGTTTGCAGAAACGCTTAAACATTAACTATTGGACTAGTTGATGAAACATACATTAACAAAGAGAAGCACTTTCTTTATCTACATTGGAAATGAAATGATAGAGAGGACACTCGCTCTATTTTAACTATATTATTACTTCATTTTATCAGTGACACTAGGGTCGAGCAAGTGGCAAACGAGGTGTACCGTGCGTCGCAGGGATGGAGGTCGGGGGTGCTTAGGCTGGGATGCTGAAGCTGGCTCTTTCAGTCACCAACATGGATGATTCAATTCATTGGACCTTTTGGTGCAGTTCACCTAAAATGAAGCAATGTCACGTGAGCTAGCAGCTTCTTCTTCAAAAAAATTTAAGAAAAGGGCTCCAGCCCCAGTTCCATTTCCATCAGAAAATGAAACCCACAGAGCTTCATCTTCATTAGTTGCAATAAAATTGAGCAACATCAAGGTTGGTTGTGAAACTCCTGGAATGCTCAACTATAATTTGGATATCATTTGTGCAGTTGAACTTAGATCGAGCGTGAAATGTATATCTCTGTTTGCACAAAAAAGGTGGAAAGGAGGGTGACTAACAAGTGATGAAACATGCATCAAATGAAAGAAGCATGTTCCTTATCTGAATGGCAATCCTACAAGGACAGTAGCAATTTCTAAAGTAGTGGCACTGCTAGATATTAGTGTGGGCATTAGGATTAACTATGACAACCGTTAAATACGACATTACTTTGGGCACGAGAGAGTAGGCAGACCAGGAATGTTGCATTTCTAACAAAAAGAACCAACTTATCTTAATGGGAAATTTAGTAGGACATGTAAAAAATGTGCCATTGATTCATATTACTGGAGGCATTACATTGAAAACAACATTGGTTTAACGTGTCCTTACTTTTAACAGTGCGACTGCTACATTTTACCAGTGGCATTACATAAGAGTGGCTCGGGGCAACAAACATCAGAATAGGATATCTGGGTTGGTCCCATTTTTGTTCGGTATAGCCACCTTATACTGTGTGAGGCTAGCAAATCTAGTGCTGGACTTACTCTGTTGACTTGTCCCCCAGTCCCCACTTTCTTTCCTTTTTCAACCAATAGATCGGGTTTATATTGAGTTTGTACTGCGTTTCCCTTTATTTCCCTATTAGACCTAGAGACCAGTTGGATAGCCAGTCTCTGCTACTTTTCGCCCCCATTATTTTCTCTTTCGACCAAGTCCTAGATTCAGGTAACAAATCCTCCCGCACCCCCACCCCCTTTCTTCCTTGTTTGAACCAAGTAGTACTAGATTCGAGTGCATGAACTAGTTTTAGCTCTTAAACATAAAAAAAGTGGTTTTTGAACAGCCGATCGATCCTATCTACGAGGGGGCTGAGAAATAGTAAAAGATACAAATGCAGCGACGTCAGGAGCTCGGGAAGTAGAGCAAGGCCGGTTTTGAAGGAAGTTATACCTGATGGTCGCCGGGATGTCGCTAGGTGGGCGGCGGGAGGACGGATCTGCCCACACTATGGAAGCGAGGAAGAAGGGGTCGGAGGCCCTCCCTCGCCAGCGGTGCTTGGCAGAGAACGGCAAGGCAGGCTGATCGGGATGTGCCAGCAATGGGTAAGAGCCGTCGCCGAGGACGACCGCGTGAACGTTGCACCTTCTCATCTTCCCCGGCGGAGAGGATCCGGCTGGATCTATGACCAGCCGTGAGCAGAGAGAGAGAGAGTGTGTGGCCACCGCTATCATGTTTAGATCTGGAGAGGACGAGGCTGTGTGAAGAGAGCAACACTAGCAAGCAAGCGTGGAGGCTCCTGCCTATATAGTGGAGTAGTACTAGTTTTCTTTTGTCTACTGGAGCCGGCTTGACCTCGTCAATGACTGTCGAGAAGTCTTCATGCACGTGGCCCGGAGGCGCAGTTGTCGTCGTTTTGATCTGAAGCGCCGGATTATAACATATGACACAAAAAAATGCCACCTGACAAGAAATCATAACCTCAGTGCCCAAAGGAGACAACATGAATCCCGACGGACAAACTAGATGAGGAACAAAGCTCAAATTAAAGATAAACTCATAGAAAAGGGGTTCGTCGATAGATGTCCTAATTAACATAGCCGGCTTGACCTAGATGGCAGCCGAGTAGTCTTCGTGCATGTGCCCCCAATGACTAGCCCAACTCAGTTGTCTCTATTTAACCCTCACAGTGATCCAAAGCACATGACACCTAATTTTGCGAGATGACAAGAAACCTTTTTTTAGATTTCTCACCACAACTACAGAAATGTACAACACAGCTTGCACGATATGTAGACGATATGCCAGACCAACCGACTGTTTGGGGTGCGACGCGAACGCGGCCAGCATGCTGTATACTCCATACATGTGTACCGCCGTCTTCTAGAGGCTTTGCTCCATGGCGCAATCGATGGATACAAAATTAGTATACTGTACTATTTAAAAGTCGAGGGCGGGGCTTTTCCTGCGCGGTAGGCGGGGCAATTCCGCCTAGTCAGTTCGACATAGACGCGAGAAGACAAGGGAGTAGGCTGCTGCAAACGTAGGGATGTGTCATTTGACAGCGAGTTACTGCTGGATAGGTGGGGCCCCGTGATTTGACTTGCCATTATCATTTTAACTGCAGTGCTACGACCGGCGTGAGTCTCCCGATTCCTGACCACGTCCATACAGGTGCCTATCCCAATGCTCAACCATGTACTGTAGTAGAGGCCGGCTCTTGCATGAGAGCCCATTTCTCCACTTTTTCCTTGCCTCTCTTTCCTCCACATATGCAAAAATGCCATGTAAAGCGCACTATTGTACTTAGGTTGGTCGTAATGGAGAGTATCATATACTAGTATCATGCATATGATACTTTTGTATGATACTACTCCCATTACAAGCAGCCTTACTTGCTCCTACAGATGCTAAGCTTGCCACATAGGCATAAAGTCTGATGTGGCAAGTTAATCAAGAAGAGAGAGACTAGTTTGGTGACCCAAGGAAGAAATGGTGCTAAGCGCGTGTACCTAGGTGAAAAGACAATTTTGAGTCTATAGCTAATTGAATGAAGCAAACTTAGCAACAAAAAACTAATAAGCACATCATTTCATTGGAAGAGGTCACTCCTTGGCAAATGCAATAAATACTAGTACTCCCTGTGTCCCATAATATAAGTACGTTTTTGGCACTACACTAGTGTCAAAAATGTTCTTATATTATGGGACGGAGGGAGTATGAAGAAAGAGATAGAGAGAAGTAAAAAATACACTTATAGCCAACCTTATAGCTAACCTTGTTGTAGTATGAGTGACTAAGTGATGACTAGGTATGACATGCCAACACTAGATAGCCTAACGCACCATGTTAAATCTCCAAGGGCGCGACCGCGCGAGCGACGCGACAGTCGTGGTAGGCACGACCATGATATAGGCTGCTGGCAGCCCTTGGATCTGAGATCAAACGGCCGCATGCTAAGTTGTTGAAAATTTGCAGAATAACCCTCTAGGATAGGATATTCACCCATAGGTCTAGAATCACGCCATGCAACCGTCCGATCTCTCATCCAAGGGCTCTCAGAATCCCGTATCATGGGAGAATGGAAAGCCACTACCCAGCCGTTCGCACGCTGGCAGTTCGCTCCTACTCATCCCTGCACGTCCTTTAATACTATGGCGGTTCGCTCCTAGCCGTCCCGTCCTTTCACATTATGGCAGTTCCACTAATCCTAACCCTCCTCCCAAATCCATGGCGTCCCAAATCTCCATGATCAGCGGTGAGTACAAGGTTAGAACCATCACCGGCGATAAGTTCAACATCATCTACACCCGTTCTTCCGCGACGGTGAAAGGATGCCTTTCTCACTTCAGACGCATGTTCGAAAACTCAGATGATAAGTGGGTCACTGGGCTAGATGTTGAGTACACCACAGTCCTGGGACGAGAGAAGGATCTAAAGGACGAAGAGAGGAAGAAGCCCGCCGTGATCCTGGTTTGCGTGCATGACTTATGCTTGGTATAAGTGGCACCCCGATCCGCATGGAGAAGGGGGCCTTCGCAAGTCAGCCCAGGATAACACCTGACGCACGACAGGTCCATGATAAAGCACTCCAGGTACAAGAATATTCATAAAATACATGTGTATATAATCTTCTGGCATAGCCCTAAGGCTATTTACAAGGCAGCGGAAGTCTATTAAAATGGCGGCGGAAGTCTTGGCAGCATAACACTCTGGCTGGGCTCCACAACTCACAGGACTGGCAAGATTACGGCCTAGCATGACGGAATAAGCGAATGACCTACAAAACTGGCATGACACGCCAGGTTAGTACATTGAATGTACTTGCAAGACAACCAAATACATAGCATCCAAACAAGCAGAAGACAAAGCAAGAACCAAGCGTTTGCAACCATCTAGCTCATATCAGAAACTAAGCATGGCATAATATCAACCGAAGACATAAAACAAACTTGCATCTTGGCATCCACTAGCATGACAACAACATGGTATATCAAATTTATTTCTGACATGGCAACAGCAAAACATAGCATATCATCTTAATCATATCCATCAAAGCATGGCATGGGCATCATGAAACTTTGCTGAAAATAAACTACCAATCATATCCAATGCAGACATAGCATGTTAACTATATCCATCTCATGTTCTACCATGGTTCTTTAAATGCAAACATATTACTCATGCAATGCCACCAAACTTGTGCAATGAGTCCCTCGGACTCTCTTACCAATGGTGATCACCTCATTTCCTGATCACCAACAGAGACAAACTTGTGATCCTTACGACGATCACAACCCGACCACATCTGGCCAATGATCCTTACGGTGATCGGAACCCGACCAACACATGGCCCATAATCCTTACGGTGATCACAACCACATTAATCAACTTAATTATTTCAGTTTTATCCTCCATTTCGACTAAGACGCGATAGTGTACCCTACTACGAACTTGTGCCCATGACCGAGGACGCGGCTATCGATAGTTTAAATACACTCTGCAGAGGTAGCGCACTGTACCCACACCATAGAACCCATGGCCTCGCACTGCCATTCGGGTGGACCAACGGCGTTCCAACAAAACCGATCTACTGTCATGACACTCTCCCGGCCATTCCGACTCACTCCCCACTGGGCTAGTCCTGGGTGGCCCCGTGTCTACCTCCAGACACCTCGACCACCGTCGTGGCCACGATCCACACTGGGACCCGGTACCAAAACTCAACTTAACAACGGGCTCACAAGGCTTATGTCCGCCTACCTGATTAGGGTAGCATGCACCCATAACCTTCCCTAGTTGGAGGCACCGACTAGAGGCACGACAATAGACCGCATTAGGGCCGTCCCATACCCGCAAATGTGGTTGCACTGGAAAAAGTTTGATTTGGCGGCACTATGACTCGATCCCATCGATGATGGAGGGGTTTTGTTATTAAGTCATTTTACTTCCTTCTCCATCATCATGAACATGAATGCAACAAATGAGCATACATCATACAAATGCTTTAACCAAACATCGAGCTTCTCAAGTGACCACTTACAGCATAAAGAACATGACAATACCAAGTACACACATATCCATGGTGCATCATCATCATCATAGCATTTTACAATGATGACAAGAAAATAAATTAGAGTAGTGACATGGCATCATCAATAACAACATTCTAACTAGCATGGCAAAAGATATCATGAACACACAAGCATGCATGGTAAGCATAATAAAATAACTGTAGACGAAAACGAGAAGAAATAGCTGCAACTACACACACACACAAGGTGCAAGCAAAGTCAACATGCAAGTTCGGGGCTCATGATAAGAGGTTGGCTTTCCTGGGGGTCGACAAATACTCCGGGAAGAAGTGAGAAACGACCGCGGAAAAATTTGTCGGAAACAGTTCTCTCTCGGAGGGGCTGTTTACGGACAAGGGCAAAATGGTCATTTTCATAGTGTCAAACCATAGTGAAAATGATGCGAATGGAACAGGCTCGACGAGACGAAGACGTGGGCGCTAGATTTACCTCAATCGGAGTTACGAGTAAAAAGATACAGACGTTTAAAACTCAGGGACTGATCTGTAAAAATACTTCTACAAACAGGTCCCTCATAGTTTTAAACCGAACGCGTCTTTCTCAGAATACGTCTTTGAATCAGGAAAATGGCTCACGGCGGGGGCGCTTCCACTTGGATGACGTGGCGCTGACTAGGTCAAAGGGCAGAGGCGGGACCGGGCGGCAGGGTCGCTGACAGGTGGGGTCGCAGGGCCCGCCTGGCCAGCCTGGCCAGGTCAATGCCTCCTCCTGGCCATTCCTTCTTCTCCATCGCGACAGAGGCTGAGCGGGACGGGTCGGGCGCCGGTGCAGCCGTCGTCTCGCTGGTCCTCTGGTCCGGCCGACGGGCGCATGGGCTCGGCCACTCCTCGCCGCACCCGCTGGTGGCCGTGGGGTCGCTCGGCGTGGACCACAGCGCCGGGGCCATGGGGAATGTCACGGCGGCCGAAAGTTTCGAAAGGGGAGGTGCACCAGCAAGGCTCCTCCGCCGGAGTTGGGTGGGATGGTGGAGATCTGCGGCTTCAAGGAGGGTCTAGGGCGCCGAAGAAACGGAATGGGAGGGCTAAGAGGCTAGAATGGCCAAGGAGGGTCGGAGGCAATGGCTTGGCCATTGGAGGGGGCAGGGGAGCTCCGAGGCGAGGGGGAGAGCTATGAGAAGTTGGGGAGGGTTGTGGACTGCGAGGGGGCTCGGGAGGGCTACTTATAGCCGCGGGGAGAGCTCGAGGGGAAGGGGGCAAGGAGGCACGTGGCGGGCGACGTGTCCGCGCGTCAGCGATGGTGCGACATTGGTAGGCGCGGCCAAAGCTAACGAGAGGCAGCGGGAAGGCGACGAGGGGGATCACGACGAGCGCCAGAGGCTCATGGAGACGAGGGTCATTCACGGACGAGAGGAGGAAGAAAACAGAAGAGAGGAAGAAGACGATGGCCACGGGCGCACTGCTTGACCCTTGGCACGGCTCGTCGGAGAAGCAAACGGAGGGGGAGCGGGGTCCAGGCGAACGGCGACGACGATGCGGAGTTTAAGGACATTAATGGCGAGGTCAGGGATGGTCGGAGCAACGCTGATGTCGAGAACAGTGGCTAGACCACCGTTTTGGCTGGCTGCACTCGTGGTCACCGCTGGCATGGCACGCTCTGGAGGTTTTACTGAGGTTAAACCATGTCTACTGCGTAGTCCTTCGAAGATGGATAGTTACTATGGTAAATACTTGGGCACAAACAAAGTGAGCTGAGTAAATCAAGCTCCACAAGTTTACTGCAGTAAACTTGTCAATGTCCTAGAGGTAAAACCAGAGAGGGTAAATGGTAACTTTGATGTCTGGCAGGCTTAGGGTTAAATGGATAGGAGAACGCTTGGGAATATGTTCAGCCATAATGGAGCAAGATAAAATATACTTGCTTCACAACCTGAAAATATGGACAGAATGCAAGAATTGCTCCTGTGCTCACATAGATCAATGAAATGATCTGAATTTGGGTGAAGGCTAATGATTTGGGATACTTGACAAGATGGCAGAGTTTCATACCATTTGGAAACTCTATGAAGGTACTTCCTTCACAAAATTTTACTCTGGCCAGAAACTTTGGAAAATTGCATAGGGAGCTAGGATGATAGGATTGAGCTCATCTTTGGTCTCCTTGGGTGATTTATCAATGTTAATCACCCTTCCAAATGGCAGCTCAAATGGAATTAGGAATAAGGCACTTCCTTTGCAAAAATTTCAGAGAAAGCAGAAACTTGCATTGGATCATGTGCCCAATTTTTGAACTGTGGGACATGAGATGATGATGGAACTCATGATTATATAACAAGGACAAGCTCCACAATTTATGTGAGAATTTTCCCTGCTATAAAAATAATAGTTCCTTTAGAAAATGGCAGAAATGCAATATTGGTATTAAATAGGAAAAGGCAATTTTCCTTATTTAATTATGTCCAATATGATTTCCAGAGCTTGGATTAGGCATAATTATCAACTCCATCAATTCACATGAATTTAGAAGATGGCTAGATATGCCTTTTGATTTTATTCCTCGGAAAGGCAAGAAAAGGAATAAATCAAAATTCAAGAATAATGCATGTGGCTTGTCAATATTTTTGCATATCCAAGGTTTAGAACGATAGAAAGGTCTCTAGGAATAGATGGGATGATCAACAGATCAAGTAAAATGATACCCCATTTGAAATCACAAAGGGCATATTCAATTTCCAAAAATTTGGAATTAGGGTTTGAGAAGGTTTAAGATGCTATAACTGAGGTCTTGCCCACTGAAAAAGACAGGAGCAAGCTTTGAAAGGTTGGAAATGACAAGAACTCTCAGGGTCATCCAACAAACTCAGGAGAAAGATTTTGAAAAATGAGTGCCAGGAAGGAATAACAGAACAAAATTGATAATCCAATTTTGGGGCTATTACAGTCTACCACATATGCCATGCCGATGTTGAATGCCTGGATTTTAAGGACTTCCTCGAGAGCAACCTAGTCAAATTCGTTATTGTAAACTTTGGGAACGACAAAGAAGTCCTGGGTCGGATAGGCCTCGTTGTAGGCAACCCCTTCGACCTCCAGAAGAATCGGCTGGTGTCCTCTCGTCAGCCTTCAATGCTGACCCTGGCAGGAGCCATGGTTCATCCTTCGTACGGTAAACTAGAGAAACCTCCATACATGTTTCGTCGTTATGCATGGTAGCGGAATGTACTAGATATAGAACACATCCACTACGCTGCAATGGATGGCTACCTTTGTTTCAATATCTACAAGGGTTTCATGAAGAGCAAGAGCCAAGTGTGCGGTTCAAGCAAAGAAGTATCAGCCAAGAGGAAGAGGGACAAGGACGAAGTCGAGGACATGGACGAGGACACCGAGTAAGGTGGAAGTGTCATTGCTCATGGTGGTTCTAATGCAGTGTCTACCGGAATAGTTGCAAAGTTTAATTTCAGGTGTGCTTAATTTAATTTGAGGGGTGTGTTGTGCTAAGCCCCCAGCAGAACTATGTTATGTTTCTTCTCGTTACTTTAAATCTTCAGTACATACATACTACTAGTATTTCTTACATTTCATCTTTTAGTTGGTATAGTACTACCACTCGTTTCTTCACATTATATACGTACAATATATATGGCCAACATCATATAGCCAGCAGTTTAGTTGTCAAAGAATTTCAGGGTGTTTAGTTTTGTCAAAGAATTTCAGGATGCTTAGTTTTATTTGAGGGGTGGGTTGTGCTGGACACCATTATTGCGACTAGCCTTTTTTAATGGTACTATATGCATAATTTGGCGACGAGCGCTCTCTATATGTACCACCTTTTTTTTAATTTCAAGTTTTGCTCCATGGCGCAATCCATCGATACTACTACTGTACAAAAGTATAAATTTTTTAAAAGGCTAGAGGGCGGGGCAGTCTAGCATGGTCGGTTTCACGAGAGGCGAGGGCCTTTGTGATTTGATAGCTCATTACTGCTGCAAGGCGGGGCCTTGTGATTTGACTGCTCGTATAAATGCGCCGACGACCTGAGGAGGAGCAAAGAACCGTGTGGTATACTCAAGTTTTCCACTGGAGTAGTACTACGACGGAGGAGCACGAAACACAGCAGCCCAGTGCCATATGGCGATAAAAAATGATATAATTTGCTAGTCATCTCAATGTTAGCATTGTTCTGTTCATTCCCTCAAAAAAACATTGTTCTATTCATGCCTCGCAGAGAACATGACACGTGCGGCGAAACACCCGAAGCAAAAGATGAAACACAGTTGCAAAAGAAGAAGGAAGATTATCACCCCAAATGATCTAATTCACCGCGGAGTCGTAACTGCTTCTTCATCGCCTCCACGACCTCCATATCCTTGCGCATCTCCTCCGCCATCTTCTTCATTCTGTCCATGATGCGGTATTTCTCGACGCGAGCCTTCATCAGCTGTTCCACGGCCGCATTACGTACCTTGACAGCAGTCGGGTGCTCGATGCGGAGCTTCGCCAACTCCTCCTTCTGTTCCATGATGAGGGCCTATAGCATCTTCATCGAGGAACTACTATTCTCATGCAGCTTCTTCTAGCCGGCGTTCTTCTCCTTCAATAGGTCGATCTCGTGGTAGAGCTTCACCTTGTCCTCCTGAAATCGCAGGATTTTGCCGGTCGCCTTCTTCTCCGAGGCAATGCTATTCTTCAGCAGCATCACCAAGCCAACGGTTAACTCCCCCTCCTTATTGAGCTCAGCGGGCATGTCGTTGAGGCTCTCCTTTAGCAGCTTCACCAAGCCTTGGATGAACTCCTTCTGCTTATTGAGGTGCTTATTGAGCTGATCGTGAATGCCGTCGAGGGATAACGACTCCAGCGCCGCCGGCTCGACATGTTCTCCTCCACGACTAGGGCGCTCCTGGGAGCCATCGCCTGCCCGTGAGAGATCTTTCGAGGTCTCTGCGTGGCGGCGAGCCCTCTCTTTTTTTCCGCAGCCTTGGTTGCCGCTCCCTTGTTACGAGTAGTTCTCGACCTAGAGCTCTGCTCACCGGCCATGGCAAGGATGGACGAAGAAGAAGCACTTATGAGGAGGAAAGGTAGAGTAATTTTCGGTTAGGTAGTTCCCCTTTTTATAACCTAAGTACTAGCACTAGTACTAATACCTGCATAGTGGGAACACGTTCAGGTTTGGTACGCACTAGTAGGTGTGAGCAGGCTTTCTAATGTGATGGGAACAAGGTAAAGATTAATTGATGGTTTTGGTTTCGAGGCGTAGCGGAACATAAATTTCAAGTAGACTACACTGCTCATGCGTAAATATTATGTTACTGACAAAAATTGGCACAAAATACGAAGGAGACCAATGTAAGTACTACTAGCAACCCATGATTTAACTACTCGCATGCGCGCAGTGGAGTAATAACGTCTTTCTTCCACCCTCACGTCCACTCAATTTGCATGCTCTATATTAATTGACCATCAATGAAGTGAACGACTTTACACGCGTCAAATTATCACATGGGGTGGATGTTGGTACAAAATTGCATCCGCCCGTGTACCTGCGTGTGCGTGCGAGGGAATGAGTGCGTGCGTGGCGTGCGTGCACATCTTTGCTTCGTGCATGTACCGCCAGTATGGCTCAGGGAGGACGAGTACATTCTTCTGGAACCAGCAGCACGTCATTGTGATCAATCCATGCAAGGAGGTCGCGACAACGCCTCCACATGTGCTATGTGGCTTCATGAACTGTAAGAGAGACACTGTGTAGCGTGCCATTGGAATTCTAATTTATGTGTTTTGCACATACTCGAAGTACTAGTAAGGTACACGTGCATTGCACGCATCAGATTTTGGAACCAAATTATGAATAAATACCACACTATAGCATGTAAGCTCTGAGTCATATATGCCTCATGTAGACCTTCTTTTAATTCTTATAGTTCATCTCATTCAAAATCAATTAGTTTTTCTAAAAAAGCTAGGGCCTCTTGGATTCGTAGGATTTCCAAAACGCGGGAATAGGAAAAACATGGGATTATAGTGGAATGTCATCTTGAATCCTACAGGATTGTACGAGTGTTTGATTGTGCATAGAAAAAACGCAGAATTCTTTCAAAGAGGTTTGACTGGATGGGATGTTTCCTATGAAATCTAGTGCAAATGAATCATATGGAAAAATTCTATGGTTTACAATCCTACGAATCAAACAACCAAGATAGGAAAAATTCCTAATGATTAGAATCCTCCAAAATTCCTTTGAGAATCCTTTGAATCAAAGAAGCCCTTAATCTATTTTATGATTCATGAAATTCTGCGTTGTAAAGCATAAATTAAAAACAAATAATGGCAATTCAACTAGAAAAAAAGTTTGGGTAGTTATGATACAGAAGATTCTAGAACAAAAGAGAACCACTGTTGTTTTGAGGTTTGTGCATTATGCTTAACTTCAACCATGGAGTCTGCTAGATTGTACATGTGGCAAAATCCGGTGTGGGGCTAGAAGATTGTGTGAGGGGCCGAGTGGAGGGAGACTATGAAAGAATGCACAAGTGCGAGAACGATATTTATAGAGAGGGGGCAAGAACGTGCGCTATTGCGTGCAGTGGCGGAGCCATGAAAAATAAATGATCTAGGCGGCCAAGCATTGCTAATCCTTTATGAGGAGGGTCAATTCATGAACTTAAACCATTTTTAGCAACAATTGTCTAATGATCACATTCATATTAGCCTCAATATATAGTGATGTTAGGGGGGGGGCAGGGCCCTTACTGCCCCCTGTCTTCGCCGTTGTGCGCGCGTCTGGGAGATGAAGTGGAAGGCATGGATGATGAGAGGGGGACGTTGGATATATAATTAATGTGGGTGTATTAGCTATATATGTTAATCCTATATAGAGAGGTATAGATTGATCGATGTGGACGTGGGAAAGAGGGTGAGACCTCACTGGATATATCGATTGATCGGTTTGTGTGGAAAGCTATGAAAGACCTAGCTATATGCACACATACATAGAGGAACATCGATCGTTGCGCATGCTCGTGTGAGAGATAAAGAATGCCCGATATGATGGAGAGGGGGATGTGTGTGGGTGTGTGCCTTCATGGGAGACCGACCTGAAGAAAATGATTGCATGTGTGCGATGGATAATGCCGACTGGTAGTGTGTGTGCATGCATACACGAGAGAAAGTTAGCGGTACAATTATAAAGAGAAGGTTACTATGTGGGTGTAAAAGACTAGGTGAGGTCATAATCAATGTAAAGTTGAATTCAAATACTTGAATAAGAGATCCTGATGTTTGAAACCCATGCATGCATGAATATAACGGAGATCTGCGCGGTGTGGTTTGGAAACGAGCATGTTGTAATGTATACACATTGAACAAGGTCAGACTGATTTGAATTTGAGATACCGATGGCAGACATCATTTGGCCACGTCGCATCTGTGCATGGACACACTATTCTAGCTGCAGATGATGGGTGGCTTTCGCACCACATATCTATATCTATACCCCACATATATATATATATTATATTTTATATTTTTTTTATATGGTGTGCGGGTAACTTTAACTATCAAAGATGGTCGTCGGATGAGGCAAATCCGATGGTCCAAAGATGGCAAATTTGAGCACTATTGGTCGTTGGATATCATCTAGATTCCACCAGATTTTGCCACATGTATAATCTAGAAGACTCCATGGTTGAACTTAAGCATAATGCACAAACATCAAAACACAAGCACTTCTTCTTTGTTCTAGAATCTTCCATATCAGAATTGCCCAAATGTTTTTCTACATGATTTGCCGTTATTTGTTTTTACTTTATGTCTTACAAGACACAATTCCATGAATCTTAAAATAGATTAGCTTTCTTATAAAAACTAGATGATTTTGAATGAAATGAACTATAAGAATTAAACGAACATCTACATCATGCATATATGACTCAAAGCTTACATGCTATAATGTGGTATTTATTCATAATTTGGTTGCCAAATCTCATGTGTTTAATGCAGGTGTACCTTACTCTAGTCTAAATGGTGTTTGTGTGTGTGTTGTGAGTGTTGAGGTGCAAATTGTCTTTTTTTGGGTACACGTTAAGCTTATTCTGCCAAAATTTCAAGCCGCGCCTTGTTATGCTGAAAATTAAAGCTAGCGTCTGTGTCTATCATGCTGCGAAACTCCCGCCTCTTCAACCCGCGGCTTGTTAGCCCGAAATATTTAAGATATAACTTTGTCTCGTCGTGCTCCACAACTCCCTCCATCTTAACCCGCGCCTTGCTATTTCGAAATTACAACGCGCGCAAAAACTCCCACCTCCTGTGAAATCCCGACAGGCGAAATGCCCGTGGTAGCCCTGAACCGAAAGAACCGCCTCAAATCGGTGGGGGTACTTTTGTAACTTACCCCACATTTCGTACAAGAGCGTCCCTAAGCCATGGTTCCCCACTGCCATCCCATCCGCCCACCCATTCATACACCGAGGCCGCAAAAACCCGCGACGAAGCCCACACCCTGCTCCGTCCACCACCGAGCCGGAGCCTCTTCCCCGATGACGTCGTCCACAGCAACACCTCGACGTCCCTCATCCACCGTACCGGATGAGGATCTATCGTCGATCTCGTGGTCCCGCCGGTTCAGTCGCCCCGTCCTCCACCTCCAAGGAGCTGCCCCGATGTTTCCCTCGTCTTTCGCGCCACCTCCATTCCCACATCGCCGTCTTCGCATGCACCACCGGAAGAGGATCATCATTGTCGTTTCCACGGATGAAGTTGCGGCCTAATCGGTGCCACCAAAGAGGTTGTACACTAATCGACACATTTTCTTCTTGATTCGATCTCACGGTGCTTCCGGCGCTCGGTCCCGAGCCGACACGGTGCGACTCCATCCACGGCGGCGTTACCGGCAACTTCCTCCATGGTGTCGCTCCCTCGGCAGCGACGTCCACATCAGTAGGAGCTGCTGCTGCTTTAGCTCTCACTCGTGCTGCTGCTCTGCTCTTGCTCTTGGTCCCCTGCCTGGTCTGCTCTTGCTATTGCTATTGCTCTTGCTCGCGCTGCTGCTCTCGCTCTTGCTCTTGCTTGCGATGCTGCTCCGATTTAGCTACACTTCAGTCGATCGAATCGTCTTTTGGGTCAGTTGATTTCCAGGGGGTGGGGGGGGGGGCTCGCCGGGGTGAAGGAAGAACCAACCGTAGCGGGGAGGGGGGCTCACTGGAGAGGTACCCCACTATCTACCTTAGGGTTCAGGGTGGGGGCGGTGGTCGCCGACGGTGGCGGGGCGGTGGCATGGGGATCGCCGGAGAAAAAGCTCAGCACAGGGGGCCTAGAGGGATGGCCGGGGCGGCGGCGGACCGGTGGTGGGGAATGTTTTCGGGGCGGGCGGGGTGGCGCACCGCCGGCCGCGGGCGGCGGGGGGCTGCTGTTTGGCCGGTGGTGGCTGACGGCTCAGGGGGGTGGAGGTTGAAGATGAACCGCAGGTCCTTGATTTCATATCCAATGACTGCAAAATCGACTGACCAGAGATGAAAAAGTCAGTCGACCGATGTGTAGCCTCACCTTGCTAGTGCGTTCAGTTTCGACAGCAAATTTCAGTTTCGACAGCAAAATTCAGTTTCGACAGTTAAGTTTAGTTTCGACAATTAAATTTTGTTTCGACGGTTAAGTTCAGAGATGAGCGGCTGATGTATTTTATATCTAGCACTTTGTGGTTATGTATTTTACGTCATGTAATGGAGATGCTATTAGAATTCCACTCAGGTTAACGTTGTCTCTCTTGTCTTGCTTCAGCCTCGGCGTCGTACAACTCACCGGAGCTGCTCCAACGATGAAACACTCCATCACAGCGGAGCAGTACCTCGGGCTCCATCTCCAGACGCCTAAGATCTTCTTCCCCTCCTCCGATAGCCAAGTTAGTCGGAGCATCCTCACCGGCCCACCCAATCATGCTGAGATTGACATGGCTTCGCCAAAGAGGTTGTGCACTTGTTGCATCTCTTTTTTACTCTACATGTTTTATATATTGTCCACTGAGCACTCGTAGTAACGGGAAATACGATTATTTTATCCTACTATATGACAAGCAGTGAGGTACCAGGCAACTTAGCTATCCGTGATGGGCTCTCTTGAACGCCATCATTATTTATCTCTATGCGTTTGAGCTGTGCATTTGTCGATGGGCCTGGGAGTTGAGCTAGTATGGCAGTGGCCTGGGTCCAAAGTGATAGAAGTAGCACAAAAACATTTTTTAGTGTAGGATTTTCCTTGCTCTAGCCTGCCTACTAGAATCGCCAGTGCTTGAAAGGAAAAGTGAATGAAAAACATAGGAATTGGAAAGTTTCCTATGGTACTACTTTTCATGAATACGGTGCAAAGAAATGGAGCAAAGGAAAACTGTAGGATTTGTTCCTTTAGTGTCTCCTTGAAAGAAAAACCGTAGGAATTATAATTTCCACTTGTCCTCCTTTTCATATTCCTATTCATCAAGCACAAGACTAAGAGATAGTAGCATAATAGCATTATAACTGTACATTTTCTTGTGGTTTGACTTAATCTCACCATGCTTTTTGCATCATGTGATCTTCCAATTGTTGTGAATCAAACACCCAGATTGGCAGAAATCCTGTGTTTTTAAATTCTCTGTTTTGCACGTGCATTCCTATCCTATTCCTGTCTATTTCCTATCCCTACATTGTTAGAATCCTCAAACTCAAACAAGCCCTTACTCAATTACTTCTATTACAGATATGTGTCAAAGAAAACCTTGTGTGGTTTGTCCTACTCTTGCGGTGTTGTGTTCCACCCCAGCTCAGCTGCTCCAACGATGGAAGGGTTCACCACAGCAGGGATCCGCTCTCTAGACTGTCTTTCGCTGCCTCAGATCTTCTTCCCCGCCGCCGGCAGCCACGACAACTGCATTACCATCATCCACTGAGCAGATGACCTTGAGGACTACACGGGTCCGCAAGAGAGGTTGCACTTTTCCATGTCTGCTTACGTTATGCGTCGCTTAATATGATGACATGCTACACTATCGTCGTGTTCACCTATTAGACTCCGAGTCAGGTCCAAACTAATGGTGAAACTTGAGTTTTTAAATGGTTGTGGGGTACATATTGGGGCAGCGATCAGTACTATCTGTCTACTATCTAGTTAATCTCCAGTTTCTACTATGAGTTTCATGTTGGGTGCAAACAAACATTAAAGGATCCATTATCTGTATTTTTTAGCTAAAGCTATTATCTGCCTGCTATCATTGGTTTTGGGTATATCCACAGTTTGCTACCATCACTATGGATTTGTGCATGCACTCCTTACATAATCTCACTATGTTTTATTCCTATGCATGCCAGTTATTGTACACAATGGAACTGATCATGTAGAGCAAAAGAGACGAGCCTTGCGTGGCAATAAAATTTCATGCAGACGTCATTCCATGGTGGGCGCAAAGGCAGCCCCCCCCTCCACCCATTTCGGATTGTAATCAAGAGGAAGATAACTGTTCTGAGGGGGATTTAGAAGGAGAAGACCACTCCTATTTACCCCATGAGGTCTTCGCTCTAACTTGGCATGCTGATGTTGGTAATATCATGCATATGGTGCCTT
Organism: Triticum aestivum; assembly: GCF_018294505.1. Classification (NCBI taxonomy): domain Eukaryota; kingdom Viridiplantae; phylum Streptophyta; class Magnoliopsida; order Poales; family Poaceae; genus Triticum; species Triticum aestivum. Next base: position 732,229,278 of record NC_057801.1, read on the forward strand.
GCATTGCTTACTGTATACATTAAAGATGTCATCTGCTTAGTTTAGACATGATTTGTGTCAATGCCATCTGTTTAGTTTCTTTATCATATATGTGAATCATGCAATGCCATCTTGTTTAGCCAGGCATCATATATGTGAATTTTGCAATGCCACCCTGGTTAGCTAGTCATCTTATATGTGAATTATATCATGCCATCATTTTTTATTACCTGTTAAATTTGTCAACAATCTTAGTACATTCAATTACTCTTCCTGTGCATCAGCCATTCGACACGGTCATGGAAAAATCTGGAGTGGAAACAAGGTCTTCAGAGCAGACAATGCTATCTCACGAAGCACGTGTCTTGCTGGTTACGGATAGCTCCTCAGAGGAGGATTCAGAGACAGATGACCAGTCATATCCCCCCCCCCGAGGTGCATGCTCTAACTTGGCAGGGTTATGTTGCTCATATCGTGTGTATGGTATCTTGTATTGCTATGTCATTTGCTTACTTTAGACATGCTTTGTGTGAATGCTACCTGTTTAGTGTCTAATTACCATATATGTGAATTATGCAATGTTATCTTGTTGCAAGGCATTATGTATGTGAATTATGCAATGCCATGTTGTTTAGGCAAGCGTCATATATGTGAATTATATCATGGCATCCATTTTTTGTATTTCTCATTGATTTTGTCGACAATGTTTGTATATTCAACTGCTCTTCGTGTGCATCAGCCATTTGAATTGGTGATGGAGAAATCTGGAGTGAAAACAAGGTCTTCAGAGCAGACAATGCTACCTGCTGAAGCAGATATCTTGCTGGTTACAGATAGCTCTTCAGAGGAGGATTCAGAGGTAGATGACCAGTCCTATTATCCCCCTGAGGTGTATGCTCAAACTTGGCAGGGTTATATTACTCATATCATGCATATGTTGTATTGCAATGCTTAGTTTTTACATCATATACACAATATTGAATGCCATCTCCTTAGTTGACACATCATATATGCGATTTCCCTCTGCTCACTTCCTTAGTATATAAATCATATATTTGAATTATGTCATGCCATGATGTTTACATAGACAGCATGTATCTGAACTATGGCATGCCAACCCATTTTCTAAAGACATAATATAGTTATATCATCTCATCCTGTTTACATAGTCATCATATTTTAAATTATGTCATTCTATCCGTGAATTATATCATGCCATCATGTTTCCATCCATGGCATGTTTGTGATTTATGGCATGCCAACCACTTTAATAGACACATCGTATAGTTATATCATGTCATCCTGTTTACATAGTCATCATATTTTGAAGTATGTCATTCTATCCTGTTTAGTTAGCCATCATACATGTGAAATTGTGTCATGATATCCTGTTTAATTAGCCATCATATATGTGAAATTATGTCCTGCTATTCTGTTTGGTTAGACAACATAAATGTGAATTATTTCATGCCCTATTTTCTTCCCTACTATCCATTGCACCTCTCTATCTTACAATGTCTGTACATTCAATTACTTTGCTTGTTTATCAGCCATTTCAATTGGAGGGAGTGATGGCAGTATCTGTGGGAGTAAAAACACGGTCTTCATAAAAGATCGTGCTACCTGTTGATGCAGATAGAACCACGGTTGTACTTGCCCAAGAACCAGCCCCACCACACATAACCCACACTCATGCAGATTGTACCCCTACCCAGTTGGACAGAGAACCAGCTACACCCCTTCTAACCCCAACCCTAGGAGATAGACACCCAGTTCCCGTTGACACAGCACCATCTCCACCACAGAGCACCCAAACACGAGCAGTTAGTAAGGCAACTGGAGTGCCCAAAGTACAAGCACCACCACTCTGAACCCCAAGTCAACGCTTAAAGCAGAAGAATAATTGTTCTTAGGTCAGGTTCCGTAGCTATGGTTCATACTACTTTGTTCGTGCATCACTGTATTTACTCATACCAACTAATTTCAAATTTGAAGGATGCAATTGAAACTCCAATGGCGCAACAGGTATGTTTTAAAGCTGTTTCTTCAACGTGTTTGGCTGTATGCTGTTGTAACTAGCTCTATGTTGATTTTAGTTTCAATTGAATAAACAATTATGTTCTCATGCTATGCACATTACAAGTGTTGTTATTGTTGTGTAGTTTCACACACTTATATTCTGTCTATACTGCTTTGTCTTCAATAGATATGATTCGAAATGTATCTATCTTGATTTGGAAACATAAACTAGAATGATATAGACCATACAGTAACCATACTACATAGATATATGTTTGTTTCATGTTGTTTTCCTGACCACCTTACTACTGAACTGGTTTACCAAATGAGTTTCATATACTACACTGTAAACCTGTGATGTGTTTGTTTGTTTCTCTTTTAGAACGCGGATAAAATATTGGAGAAAAGTACCTCGTTATGCAATGGTAAAGGAAGTAATGCAGATAAGGTTCAACATAGTGAGACATCCCTGTTGGTCTCCAAGAAAGCTGATAAAAACTATATTGAAGACACTGAGACAACCCCAAAGTCCTGTCTTGATGTAGTGTTCGAGTTACTGGCTACTTCTGCTGGCACCAGCTCTTCGAACTCGTTACCTGAATCAGTTCAGCTTCTTGAGTCTCATCTTCAAGTTGAAAGACATCGATCAGATGTTATGCGATAGGAAGCCGAAGGACTGAGGAAGTCCTCGTAGAATTCAGATGCATACTTTCTGGTGCAACAGCAAGTGCTGGAGGACTTAAGCGGCAAACAAGAGAAAGTTAATAAGCTTGCTAAGCATCTTGCCAGCATTATGGGTACCCAGGATATTGTTTCTTGAGCTCTTCTGAACTAGTTTCAGTTCTGAATTTCTTTTGCTGCGGCATTTATTTGCGCTGGTCGCCAACTTTGACAACCAGTGTATATGATATGCTGCTTTGTTCCCTATATCAGCACTGGTGATGAACTTTGATGCCTAGTGGATGTAATATGTGTAATAGCCATGGTAGCCTAGCGTTAGTTGCTTGCTTATTTATTTCCTTGTTGTCTTGTTTATTTGTTTTGCTTGTAGTCATTGCAGTTCTTTTTCTGCTGTTTGCTAGTGGCTGCAATAACCTATTTTTTAAAACTAGGCCACAATAACCATGGCTAATATTTACTGTAGTGACAGTGGGCCTTCTACGGGCCGTAGCAACAGTGGGCCTTCTACAGGCCGTAGAAACAATGGGCCTTCTACAGGTCGTATCATCAATGGGCCTTATATGGGCCGTATGATCGATTAGCCAAATATGGGCCAAACAGACCACATTATGGGCGTAAACGGGCTAGAGTTGGAATCGTCCGTTCATGGGCCAACCATAATGGGCCATCGTTAATAGGCCGTATTTGATGACGCTATGAAAACGGCCCAACGTATTAACGGGCCACAAATGGGCCGACTGTAACCACATGCTGAATTTTGCCCACAAGCAGAAAATGACAGTAACGTGCCGTAAGTAAACGAATGCTGGAAATGAGCCCAAGAATAAATGGGCTCTGAGAAGGCCAAAAGATAACATGGGCTGGAAATGGCCCAACGGAATAACGGGCCGTTAATGGTTATAAAGTGATACACTGTTCATTACGGGCCAGTTTTCAGCAAGGGCCTTTAATGGGTGTAAAGTGATACACTGTTCATTACGGGCCAGTTTCACGACGGGCCGTTAATGGGCCAAGAGTCACGAAGGGCCTCATATGGGCCGAAAGACGTCATGGGCCATACATGGGCCAGAAATGAAAACGGGCTAGAATCATATTGGATGGCCCAAATGCCGCTACTAGGCCTAATTCAGATAGGGCATAACGGGCCTGGGGTTAGCGGGCTGTAAATGGGCTATATGCGAATAGGCCGTTAACAGGCTTTCCATGGGCCGGCCCGCCACCTTTTGACAAAGTCAAACGGGCTGGCCTTTTCACAGGAATGGGCCTCTGTTGGGCCGTGCCACATGTCGACGTATCATAGGAGCCTTCTATCCAATGACTGGATGACATCTGTCCCAATGATGAGCCGACACGTGTTTCCTCCAACCAATGATGATTTTACACGTGGAAAATCCCCATTGGTCAGGGCTGTTAACGGGTTATCGGATCAAAAACCCGACCCGATAGCTTAACGGTGTTCCATTATGGTGAATGCCATGTGTCGGTCACCCTTGACGAAAGCACTTCTATGACGCGCGATTTATCGTCATGGAAGTGGACACTTCCGTGATGATAATTTTGGTAATGTCATGGAACACTTCTATGATAGCACAGGTATGACTATCTTGATTCTGTCATAAAATCTTCATGGATGTACATGCATGACAAAAAATGCGACCTACTGTGACAAACACGTATCATCACGGAAGTGTATTTTTTTGTAGTGAAGTCATCCACCAATGAATCGACATGTTTGGTTTTGATGACTACGTCGTCTACATATGCCTCCACAATTTTGCTGATCTGTTTTTCCAAGCATGTTTGAATCATGCACTGGTAGGTTGCGCGGGTGTTCTTGAGCCCAAAAGGCATAGTGTTGAAGAAGAAGGGCCCATACGGAGTGATGAATGCCGTTGTGGCTTGGTCGGATTCTTTCATCTTAATTTGATGATATCGGGAATATGCATCAAGGAAGCACAAGGAATCATGCCCTTCGGTTGCGTCAATAATCTCGTCAATTCGAGGTAGTGGCAAGGGGTCCTTAGGGCAAGCCTTATTAAGGTCTTTGGAATCGACACACGGGCACTAGGATTTATCCTTCTTAGGTACCATGACCAGGTTTGCTAGCCAGCCTGGATGTGTTATCCCTCTTATAAACCCGGCTTCGCGTATCTTGGCTAGATCCTCCCCCGTAGCCTATCGTTTGGGTTTGGAGATGTGACAGCCTGGTTTTTGTCTTCTCTCTTTTTCCGGACTTGGTTTGCATTTGCCTTGGTTTTGAGTTTTTTGGAATCAATTCAAATGGACTTGTCCCTTGGGCATGCCCTTGACTTTCACCCAAGTGACCCATCTACATCTCATCCAACTCCATTTCTCTCTAAAACCCTAGAATGGCCCTTTTGAATTTTTTTCATAAGTGAAAATATTCATTTTCTTTCTAAAATCTCATTTCAGAAATTAGAGCTCCAAAGCAACCCCAATTTTTATAGCTCCAAAAATAATGAGATAATTCCTGAATTTTCTTTGTACCTTGGCACACCTCCCTGAGTAAATATATTGCATGACTTTTTGTAATATTTTTGCTACAGAAAATCTTTTCATTTCTGGCCCAAAAATGTAGTTGTACAGCAAGTGCATTTTTTCTTAATCTTTTGGAGCTGATCTTTCTTGAGCTTAAACACCCTCCTAAGAAACCCTTAACCCCAGGAGATTAGCCCTAATGGCCTTCTAGAAGCCACCCAAACTTGGCGACCAAGTTTCTGTCCAGAAACTTGCCAGCAAGGTTGAGTCACTTATGGTCGGCATGGGTTTGAGTTTTCATCTTCCTTAGACTAAACACTACGTGGACTTTAGCCCAGACAAGGTTAGGAGTGTTTGGGCGTCATTGTGGCAATGCCAGGGCGGTGACCGCGTGTGGACACAGGGCCTGGCAGGTGTTCACGCTCTCTACGTCGCGCCAGGGCCTTTGTTCGGCGCGTGCCCGAGCCAGAGCTCGCCGACGACTGTCGCACTGCGCCACCACCTATGTATCATAGACCTTGACCTTTCCCTGGCGCTCGCCGACGCCAGAGACACCACAGCGAGCATGGGCACGTCGTGGCCAAAAGCCACAGTGCATCCCGTGCCCCTGTCTTCTTCCCCCCCTCCTCCCTATGCTCGACCGCGAGCGTGGATAGCCTCCGCGTGATTGCTGAGCCTCTCACCCCCTCGCTGATGCCCCTCGTCGCCTCTCGCCATCTTCCAGAGAGCTCTGGTGGCGACACGTTCCCCTCTTCCCCCTCTGGCTATAAATCGAGCCCTCCCCTCCGTTCCAGAGCAACCCACAACACCATCCAACCTCCACACACACGCAGCACAACCACAGCCCGGCCGGGCAGGCCTCTAGCTGTCGTGCCCGACCTGAGCTCGCCGGTGACACTTGTAGCTCATTCACCCCATCCTCGACCTCCTGGAGCCCAACCAACCACCTAGGCGCATCCCTGGAGCCCCTCTGGTGTCGTCCCGAAGCCGCAAAGCCCCTAGAACAGCCCCTCGTCGTCTCCTTCTTCCTCTCCGGCAAGACCCGACCGCCGCCGCCGCTTGTGAGGTTGATTGCGAGCAGCTCCGGCCGTCTCTCGTCGTGCCACGGGTACAGGCAGGTGCGCCGTAGCCCCCCTCTCCATTTATATCCCTCTAGTTTGGCCCTAGGACTCCTCCTCGCCGGCGTGAGCTCCGGCGAAATGCCGCCGCATTCTGTTTCTCTCCCCCTCCCCTCTCTCCTGATCAGTGGGGCCTGCTATCAACCTCTCCACTCGCACCCGAAGCGGTATGAGTGGAGGTGTCTTTTGGCTTTACGCCATCGACGTCACCCCCCTGGATTTTCTGTTTATTCAAATTAATTCAAATATTTTGACCAGAACTTTGACCTTTAATATATCCTAATCTATAAGTCCAAATGAGTTGATTCTTTTTGCATTTGGCTTGTTACAGAAAACTCTAGCAGCACACCAAAGTGTGGATTTTTCCTTGCTGCCTAGAATTTTTGGTGATCTTTAGAGTGGTTCTTGATATTTTGGTTTGTGGTTTTTTAAATATTTCAAAAGGAGAAACTTACCTTGAATCTATCCAGGAGGAGTGTGAACCTCCTCTGCACTAAGGCAAGCCACAATAACATTTGTATGGTCTCATCTCAATATCTATGATTTTATACTTAAATATGAGCTTATTTTCATGCATTTAAAATAGTTAAATAATTATGATTAAATGCTTAGTTACTTTATCATGCTTGCTATGCTGGCTTTAGTTACTGGTTGATTTCATGAAGTAGTTTAATCAAGTAGAGTAAGTATTTTGGCTTAATGAAATTGCTTGGATAAATAATGGTAGTTTATTTTGACAAGTAAATTTTCATATTAAAGATGAATGACTAAGAGTGAGGTTTGATAATAACCAGTGTAGTGATACTAGTAGTTTTGTTGATGAGTAGTGCAAGAAAGTTATTTCTTTGATGTTGATCCGTTCTTATGAGTTGCATCTTGAGCATATCAGGTAATTGCATGATCATGGCATCATATGGCTTGTAGTGAGTTTATTTTCAATTTAAACATGAGAATAATCCAACTTGAGTATTAATTTGATCAAGTCATGGTGCCTTTGAATCGGGTTCTTTTCAGTGCGACCACATTTACCTTTATGGGGGTGTTGATTCGGTCCTTTGTCATGCCTCTTACCGGTGCCTCCAACAAGGGAAGGTTATGGGCGTGCGGTACCCTGGCCGGTAAGCAGACATAACCTTGTGTGCTCGTTAGTTTTTATGGTAACTTGTCCCTGTTTAGGACCCTTTTACCACAACGGTGGCCGAAGATGCCTTTGGTAGGCATGGGCCACCCATGACTTAGCCTTGAGAGGGAGTGAGTCAAAGTGGCCGGGAGAGTGTCATGGCAAGGGAAGGGTTTTGCCAGAACTCCGTGTTCCACCTGAATGGGAGTGCGAGGCCCTTGAGTTCCTAGTGTGGGTAAAGTGCGCTAACCTCTGCAGAGTGTATTTTAATCTATCGATAGCCACATCCTCGGTTATGGACACAACTCAGTAGTAAGTCACACCATGGATTAACAATTATAATTAATCTTGCACACTTGGTATTATTGTGGCACTGGTTTTATGATGAACTGTGGATCATGTGATGATCGTAAGTGATTGGATTCAGTTGTGATCCGGGTATGATCACCGTTCGGTTACAGTGGTAACCGGTCTGATAAGCGAGTCCGAGGGACTCGGTGCACATGTCGGTTTCATTGCATCTGTAGTATCACTGGAATTGCATTAAATCTGATTAATTGTCATGATATTGTTTGTCATTGTGCTTATGTTTGTCGTGAGCTTGCAAGTACATTCAATGTACTGACCTGGCGTGTCTTCCAGCTTTCACGCAAGACTGATCGGATCGGAGAGCGTCCCGCGTCTAGCATCGTGTCCACGTTGGTGTCCCTATTCGTCATTATTCCGCTACCGCGTAGTTGATATGTTCGAGGCCCTTCATGTTCATTAAATAATGTGCATACTGTTAAACTGCACCGTGTGTGTCGCTTGGCCTCTTATCTCGATGTAATATCAGACTTATGTACCCACTAGCATCAATAAAGCGGTTGTTTCTGTACCATGATGTTGTGTGTTATCAGAAGACATGATCTCTGGGCTGGCAATGCAAGGTAAACCGGTTGCTCTGAGCGGGGTGCCACGAGAGAATTGGCGTAGGGTTTGCTTGACTGGTTTGTATCCTTTCAGTATATTAAGACTATGCTCAGCCAGTCTTCATGGGATACCTGCCATATCTGAAGGGTGCCAGGCAAAAATGTCCTAGTTCTCACGCAGGAATGCATGTAATGCGGCGTCCACCGTCGGATCCAGTTGTGCCCCAATGGAAGCTGTTTTCTTGGGGTCCATTGGGTGGACCTAAAATTTGACTATTTCGTCCGCTGGCTTGAAGGAAGTAGATTTGGGTCTCTTATCGAGGATTACATCGTCCCTATATACTGTAGAACATAGAGTGGTCAATTCCTTAGCCACGAGGGCCTTGAATAATGCCTCAGGGGCCAGTGAGGCAGTTTTGTTTTTGGCGCGGAGTGCTATGTCCGGATCACTGGTGACAGTGATAATTCTATTGGTCCCGAGCATTTTGAGCTTCATATACCCATAATGGGCTACGGCTTGGAAGCGCGTGAATGCGTCTCGCCCCAGCAAAGCATGATACCCGCTGTTGAATGGTGCCACATGGAAGAGTAACTCTTCGGACCTATAGTTCTCCGGCGTGCCAAATACCACATCGAGTTTGACTTTTCCCGAGTATCTGGCTTCTCGGCTGGGGATAATACCATGAAAGGTTGTGTTAATTTGCTTAATGCGACTCTTGTCCATTTGCATTTTATTGAGCGTGTCCTCCTAAATGAGGTTCAGTCCGCTAGCGCCATCCATGAGCATTTTAGTGAGCCAAAAGCCGTCTATTCGGTTTAGGACCAAAGCGGCTGGTGCCTGGACTGAGAGAGCTCTTGATTCGTCATCGGCGTTGAAAGTGATCGATTTGTCTTTCCAAGGATTTACTGCTGCCACGTGGCAGACTTCGGCGAGATCGCGGAGCACCCTCTTGCGCCGATTATTCGAAGAAGAGGTCTCGAAGACCATGAATACTTCGGGATCATTGTTCTCCGGAGAATAGTTCTCTAGAGTGTTGTTAGTGAGGAGACCCTTGCCACTCTTGGCCACCTGCCGGAGCATCCAACATGCTCGAAGGCTATGCATTGGCTCGTTGTCCGGCGTCATGTGAATTTTGCAGGGCTTGTCGAGCCATTCCTCGAGGACATTTCTATGCCTCGTAGCGGGTTTAATTTTCTTGTCCATCGAGTGATGATTGGGTACTGCATGGGGGTGCATCCTCTTTGCCCGTCCGGGGGATGGCCTAAAGGCCTGCGGTTCCCAATGGGTTATCTGAGTTTTCCAGGCGCTTTCCATTGCGTAGTACTTCTGTACTATGTGTGCCAAATCAGCAAAGTGCAGTACACGATGGCGTTTGCAGGCATTAAGGATTCCCTCATCCGTGCAATTGTTGCAAAATACTGAGATCGCATCATCGTCACGGCAATCCTTGATCTTGTTTTTATCAAGTAGGAATCTATCCCAAATGTGGTGGACTATTTCCTAAGGCTGCTGCCGCACATACATTAAGTCGCATATGTCCGGAGGACCGGAGTTGCCTGTGGAATATTGCTTGTGGTGGGTGGGCGGGTTCAAATCTGACCCCTGACCCACTGAGAAGTCCGGATTCTGAGGAATTTCTGAGCTTCCAGGCCTAGGCTCTGGAGCATGCGGAGTGTTTTTAGGCTCAATGCCCGACTCCATGTGCGGAGGATGAGAAGTGTCTTACAGAAGAAGGGAGTCCGGTTCTTCGGACTCGGAAACCCGAACATACTTTGTTCTCAACATAGGAGAAGAGTCATAGTCGGTTTGTTCCTCGACGATTGCCATGTGATGGGTGATCGGTGGAGATCTGATTTCTCTCTGATCGGGTTTAAGCCCAACCCGATCATAGTCGGTTGTGACCCCCAGGGCAGTGATGCGATCCAGCAGTTCATTTAAACCCGATACATCTACCGGATCCATATTGTCGGAGTATTCAGGGCCGACGCGGAGGCAATTTTTGGTGACGAGTTGGGCTACTTCTAGCTTATTGGCAGGGCGAGCGCCCATGATGAAGCTGCCGAGTCGGAGAGTTTTCCCTAAAGCTAGGGCTTCTCCGGCAGTGATGTTGTCTTTGATGACAAGGCAAGCCATCAAGACTTCTGCCGATGGCACAGAGGAACTCTCAATGAAAGCACCAATGTCGGTGTCAAAACCGGCAGATCTTGGGTAGGGGGTCCTGAACTGTGCGTCTAAGGATCAAAGGTAATGAGGAGGCAGGGGACACGATGTTTACCCAGGTTCGGGCCCTCTTGATGGAGGTAATACCCTACTTCCTGCTTGATTGACTTTGATGCGTATAAGGGTTACAAGAGTTGATCTTCCTCGAGATCGTGATGGCTAAACCCTAGATGTCTAGCCTGTATGATTGAGATTGAACCTAAGGACTAAACCCTTCGGTTTATATAGGCACCGGAGGGGACTAGAGGTGTACAAAGTCGGTTTACAGAGGAGGGAAACTACACATACGGATGCTAAGCTTGCCGTCCACACAAAGGAGAGTCCCATCCGGACATGGGAGAAGGCCTTCGGTTCTGTATCTTCACGGCCCATCAGTCTGGCCCATGTCACATAGGCCAGCTCTCCAAGGACCCCATAATCCAGGACTCCCTCAGCAATAGCATGGGGTGAATATTCTCGTGTGTGCTTGTTTGCTTTATCACTAAGTAGTTTTTATTTCCTGTTCTAAGTTGTTCTCTATCTTTAGTTATGGATATGGAACACGAGACACCAAAAATATTAGTTGTACTTTCTACTCATGGAGATGGGGAACCTCCTAAAACCCTCGATGCTCATTATGTGAAAAATATTAAACACTATTGTCATAATACAGAGAAAACCCCATTCAACTTGATAATGGAGTAACGTTGGATCAACGTGAATACTTTAGGGATATTTTCTTGACTCAAAAAGGAAAACTTTTATGGGATCAAATTGAAATGTTGCAATGGTATGCTTGAAATTTATGCTCGAGATATGATTGCACTTGTTTCTCTAGGATGAAGGTTCCACACCTTCCCTTTTCATGCATGTTTAACGATAATGAAACCTTAGCTTCTTATGCTAATGGTAGATAGGATTACTATGATGTGGAACGAATAGAAGAATTTGTTGTTTTTAAGGGTTCTTATGAAATTGAATCTTTGTTTGAAAATTATGAGGATTTTGATGATTCTGTTTATAGACCTGAAAATTTTGCTATACTTAAATATTGCTATGAAAATTTTAAATACAATGCCAATATTGATGCATTTATTGACAAAGTCTCCACTTTCCAAGAAGATACTAATATTTTGCAGGAAACTATGGAAGAAGGAATTGATGAAACTGTGAGCTCATTGGATGAAAAAGATGACGAGAAGAGCGAAGAACAAAAGGAGGAATAGAGGATTAGCTACCCGTGCCCACCTTCTAATGAGAGTAAATCTTCAACTCATACATTATTTAATGCCCCTTCGTTCTTACCGAAGGATGAATGCTATGGTAATTGCTATGATCCCGTTATTTCATTTGAAATATCCCTTTTTGATGAACTTGATGCTTGCTATGCTTGTGGCCATGATGCCAATATGAATTATGCTTCTCGAGATGAACTTGCTATAGTTCCTTATGTTAAGAATGAAATTTTTTCTATTGCACACACACTATATCGGAGAAGTTTGCTCTTATTAAGGATTATATTGATAGGTTGCCTTTTACGGTTGCACATGATAACTTTGATGAATATAATATGCATGTGCTTGCTGCTCCTACTTGCAACTATTATGAGAGAGGAACTATATCTCCACCTCTCTATATTTCCAACACGATAAAATTGCAAGAAACTTCTTATGTTATGTATTGGCCTTTACTTGATGTGCATGAATTGTTCTTGTATGACATGCCGATGCATAGGAAGAGAGTTAGGCTTTGTAATTGCATGATATATGTTGCTTTGTGCTTACTACTAAATGCCAAATCGTTGTTAATTAAAATTGGCTTTGATATACCTTAGGATCCGGGTGGATTCATTACTTGAGCACTTTATGCCTAGCTTAATGGCTTTAAAGAAAGCGCTGCCAGGGAGACAAACCGGATGTTTTAGGAAGTCATTTTATTCTGTTGAATTCTTTTATAAAGTTTAAAAACAAAAAAATATAGAGGGGAACTTAAAACTTCACAAAAAGAAAAGTGAAAGTGAGAAAGACAAGCACTGTGGAAGTGGGGGATATCCTTGAACTTTTGTTCATACCCATGGAAACTTTGTGAATCTTCAATTACAGAAACTTTTCAACTAAAATAATGATCCCCTTGTAAAAATCCATTGTATCATTGAAATAAGGTGTCAGGATTTGCCTTTAGGATGATTAGCTTGCTTGTTGGTTTGTGCGGTGCAAAAACAGAAACTTTATCTGTAGTGCGTGATTTTACATTTTTTACTAGAATGTAGAAAGTTTCTGAAACTTTTTGCACATTATTTCTATATAATTTTTTTTCATATTGTTTAAGAATTTTTGGAGTACCAGAAGTATGTTCAAAGTTCAAATTGCTACATACTGTCCTGTTTTGGGCAGATTCTGTTTTTGATGCACTGTTTTGCTTGTATTGATGAAACTATCAATTCTATCGGTGGTATAAGCCATGTAATAGTTATAATACAGTATCTAAAATTAAAAACCAAAATATGAATTGGTTTGAAACAGTACTTAAAGTAGTGGTTTGCTTTATTATACTAACGGATCTCACCAATTTTCTGTTAAGTTTTGTGTGGATGAAGTGCTCAAAGATCGAGGAGGTCTCGATATGAGGAGAATGAGGAGAGGCAAGAGTTCAAGCTTGGGGATACCCATGGCACCCATGTAAATATCCAAGGAGACTCAAGCTTCTAAGCTTGGGGATGCCCCGGAAGGCATCCCACTTTCTTCAACAAGTATCAGTATGTTTTCGTTTTCATTTCGTTCATGTGATATGTGTAAATCTTGGAGCATCTTTTGTGTTTAGTTTTCATTTTTATTTTATGCATCGTGCTAGAATGATATAGTCCATGGTTTATTTATAGAATTCTCATTGCACTTCACTTATATCTTTTGAGTGTGTTTTTATAAAATGCTTCATGCGCTTCACTTATACCATTTGAAGTTTGGATTACATGTTTCTCTTCACATGGAAAACCATTGTTTGTAGAATGCTCTTTTGATTCACTTATATTTATTAGAGCTTGGTTTTTATAGAAATAATTAAACTCTCATGCTTCACTTATATCTATTTAGAGAGCCAACAGGAATTGGTCATTTGCATGGTTAGTCATAAAATCCTACATAAAACTTGTGGATCACCGAATATGATATTTTTGATTCCTTGCAATAGTTTTGCGATGTAGAGATGGTATTATGTGGGAGGTACTAGTACATGGTTGTGATTAGTAAGAATATTGGTGTTAAGGTTTGTGATTCCTGAAGCATGCACGTATAGTCTCTCATTATGCTATGAAGTTGGAGCATGATTTATTATTGATTGTCTTCCTTATGAGTGGCGGTCGGGGATGAGCGATGGTCTTTTACTACCAATCTATCCCCTAGGGGCATGCATAGTAGTACTTTGCTTCGAGGGCTAATAAACTTTTGTAATAAGTATATAATTTCTTTATGACTAATGTGAGTCCATGGATTGTATGCACTCTTACCTTTCCGCAATTTGCTAGCCTCTATGGTACCTAGCATTGCCCTTTCTCACCTCGAGAGTCGGTGAAAACTTCGCCGGTTCATCCAAACCCTGTGATATGATATGCTCTATCACACATAAGCCTTATTATATCTTCCTCAAAACAGTCACCATACCTACCTATTATGGCCCTTCCATAGCCATTCTGAGATATATTGACATGCAACTTCCACCGCTTCTGTTTTGATGACTTGAGCATTCATTGTCATATTGCTTTGCATGATCGTAAGAAAGCTAGCATGATATTTCTATGGCTTGTCTGTTTTTTGATATCGTTGTTACGCTAGATCATTGCACATATTGGTACACTGCCAGAGGCATTCATATAGAGTCATATTTGCTACATGTATCGAGTTGTAATTTTGAGTTGTAAGTAAATAGAAGTGTGATGATCATCAATTTTCATTATTAGAGCATTGTCCCAGTGAGGAATGGATGATGGAGACTATGATTCCCCCACAAGTCGGGATGAGACTCTAGACCAAAATATAAAAAAATATAAAAAGAAAAAGAAAAAATAAAGAAAGAAGGAAGAGAAGGGCATGCTAATTCCACACTTGTGCTTCAAAGTAGCACCATGTTTTTTCATATAGAGAGTCTCTTATGTTTTCACTTTCGTATACTAGTGGGAATTTTTCATTATAGAGTTAGATACACACCCACTTAGTTTTTATGTTGAGCTTCCATACACTTATAGCTCTTAGTGCATTTGTTGCATGGCAATCCCTACTCCTTGCATTGATATCAATTGATAGGCATCTCCAAAGCCCGTTGGTTAGCCATGTCGATGTGAGACTTTCTTACTTTTTTGTCTTCTCTATGTTTACCCCTATCATCATACACCCGTAGTGCTATATCCATGGCTTGCGCTCATATATTGTGTGAGGGTTGAAAAAGCTGAAGCGCGTTAAAAAGTATGAACCAATTGATCGGCTTGCCATCGGGGTTGTGCATGATAAATACTTTGTGTTAAGAAGACACAACATGACTAGACTATATGATTTTGTAGGGATAGCTTTCTTTAGCGTTGATATTTTGAAAGACACGATTGTTTGTTGGGATGCCTTAGTATTGATGTCTTTATGTCAAATTATAGACTGTTGCTTTGAATAACTCGTGTTTTAATATTCATGCCATGATTAGATATATGATCAAGATTATGCTAGGTAGCTTCCAAATCAAAAATTATCTTTTTTATCATTTACCTACTCGAGGACGAGTAGGGGTTAAGCTTGGGGATGTTGATACGTCTCTGTCGTAACTATAGATTTTGATTGTTCCATGCCAATATTATACAACTTTTACATACTTTTGTCAACAATTTATAGGATTTATTGGACTAACTATTGATCCAGTGCCTAGTGCCAGTTCCTGTTTTTTGCATGTTTGTTGCTTCGTAGAATATCCATATCAAATGAAGTCCAAACACGATAAAAATTTACGGAGAATTATCTTGGAATATATGTGATTTTTGGGAGTTGGAATCAACGCAAACGGGGGGGCATAGCCACCACAAGACACCTAGGCACGCCAGGAAGCCTAGGCACGTGGTGGTGGGTTGTTCCCTCCTCGTAAGTCAGTTGGAGCTGTACTTTGGGGGCAAGGAAGCTTATACCCAGAAAAAATCATGTTAAAATCTCAGCGCAATCGGAGTTACGGATCTCTGGGAATATAAGAGACGGTTTTCGGCCAAAAAACAGGAACATGAAACGAAAGAGAACTGAGGGGGAGATCCAATCTCGGAGGGGCTCCTGCCCCTCTGCCGCCATGGTGGCCATGGACCAGAGAGGGAACTCTCCTCCCATATAGGGGAGAGGCCAAGGAATAAGAAAAAGAAAGAGGGGGCTCTCTCCCCCTCTCTCCTGGTGGCGCCGGAGCACTGCCGGGGCAAGGATCGTGATGACGATCTACATCAACAATCTTGCTACCATCAACACCAACTTTGTCCCCCTCTATGCCATGGTGTAACACATCTTCTCCCCGTTGTAATCTCTACTTAAACATGGTGCTCAATGCTATATATTACTTCCCAATGATCTATGGCTATCTTATGATGTTTGAGTAGATCTGTTTTGTCCTATGGGTTGATAGATGATCATGATTGGTTTGAGTTGTATATATTATTTTGGTGTTATCCTACGGTGCCTCCGTGCCATGCAAATGTGGGGGATCCCCAATGTAGGGTGTTGTAGTATGTTAATGGTTCTTTTATGGTGGGTGGTGTGAGTGACAGAAGCACATACGTGAGTTTGGGGCTCATAGCGTATGGGATAAAGAGGTCTTGATACTTAATGCTATGATTGGGTTTTATGACCTTAATGATCTTTAGTAGTTGCAGATGCTTGCTAGAGTTCCAATCATAAGTGCATATGATCCAAGTAGAGAAAGTATGTTAGCTCATGCCTCTCCCCCATATAAAATTGCAACAATGATCACCGGTTTACTTACCGATCACCTAGGGACAAATGTCTTTCTTGTTGACAAAAGCTATCTACTTTTATTATCTTGCATTTTACTCATAGTTTTATTCTTGCAAAGCACTTCTAGTTTTATTCTTGCAAACTTATCCTTTCACCTACCAAATAGTTTATACTTGTTTTAGGTAAAGCAAACATCAAGTGTGCGTAGAGTTGTATCGGTGGTCGATAGAACTTGAGGGAATATTTGTTCTACCTTTAGCTCCTCGTTGGGTTCAACACTCTTATTTATCGAAAAAGGCTATAAACGATCCCCTATACTTGTGGGTTATAAAATACCTACGTTGAGCCCAGGCACGACGGGCATCCGCGCGACCCACCTTTTGGAGCATCGGCACCGGCACGGGACGAGGTCAGCTACCGAGTCGTGCAGCAGCCACGGTACGACGCGCATGCTTTCCCCGCGCCGCCATACCAACATCAAGAAAGGGCAGCTCCGGGGGCTGCGGCGCATGGGCGTCAGGACAAGGCGCCCCTTGCACGGGCCGCACCCATGAGTGCGGCGGGATACCGTGCATTCACCCGTGAGTTGCGCTGCGTCATTTGGCCCGGCAAGTTCAAGCCAGACCTTCCCCCGTGCTATGTGTCACGGCCCTAGAAATCCTCTTGTAATTAGTGGCATAGCATCCATGCATCATGTTTAAATTTAAAGAAACTTGAAATGGGGATTGTTTAAACCCTAGCACCAAATGAATTCAACTAGGGTCAAAATAAAATATTTTTCATTGAACTCAAAATGCCCTCTAAAAATGTTCAACATTTCAGGTTTGAGGTGGAAGCATCTACCAAAAATGGTTTATATTTTTCCAGGACATATTGGGCTCTGAATTAAATCATACCCTATTTGCATTTGGGCATTTAAATGCTATACAATATTTTAAATGCTCAAATAATCATAAACTAAAATGTTTGCTGTTGGTTATATTCCAAACAGTGGCATTGAGCAGTTTCATGATTTCTGGATCTGTTGAAGTATTTTTAATAAAGCCCTGAAGTTACAGAATAATAGAAAAACAAAAACAATTAGAAGAGAGGGAGAGAAGGACTTACCTGGCGCCAGCAACTGGCCCAGCTCCTGTGCTGGCCCACCTGCGCGGCCCAGCCCACTAGCCTCCCCCCTGTCGTCTTCCTCGCGACAGAAGGACGCCGGGCATGTGCCCCGTGCGCGCGGCCACGCGCCCCGGCCACCTCCTGCTTGCCGCTCCGCCTCGACGCCTGGACGCCTCTAGGAGACGCCACGCACCCCCTTGGACCTCTCCCACTCTCCCCCCGTGCTTTCCCCCTCCTCTGTCTCGCTCTCCTCCCCACAGCCGAGCACTGCCGTCGCCATCGACAACGTTCGCCGTAGCTGCAGCCACCACCTCCCCCTCGCTACTCTGACAGGCCCAGAGGCTCCGCCTCGACCCCCTCTTTCTTCCACCCCAAGCCACGCCACCGCGGGAGCCCCACATTGCCTCCACGAGTTGTCTTCCTTGAGCACGGCCGCCGGACTCCATCAACGGATTCGTCGCCTTCCGGTCGTCCCCGAGCCAGCTGATCCTGTCTTCGGCCTCACCGTGAGCTCCCGGTCCTTTCCCCCTTAAGCACGTCGTCGTTTTCGTTCTGTAGCCGCCGATTCCACCGGAGCCACGAGCTCGGCCCCACCAGCCATGTCGCCGACGTGGCCAGGGCCACCGCAGCTCATACTCGCGCACGTCATCGCACTCAGCTACCTCCCAGAAGGCCAACGCCGCCGCCCACAGCTCCTACTGTGCCCCGCAGCACCCCGCGCGCACATGGCCGAACTCCGGCCGCCGCCTTTGAGCTCGCCGCCGTCGATATAGGCTGCCCCCGGCTTAACTGACTGCACCATTCGATGTGCGGGATCTCCAGCGTCACGTAGATGCCCTCCGCCGGCCATTTGGTCGCCGAAGGAGGAATTCCGAATGCCTCCGCCGTCTTTGGCCTCGCCGGCGACTCGACGCCAGTGGGTTTGACCCGCTGACCGTTGACTAGGTGGGCCCAGTTTGACCCCCTGGGTCACTGAGGTGTGGGCCACCCTTGTTAGTTATTACTTAGGTTAGTTTAGCGCTAATTAACCTAGATTAGTGCTTAACCTAACACTAACTAACTTTGTTTCGTTAGTTAACTAACCACTGACACGAGGGTCCCACAGGTCAGGTTTGACCTGGCCGACCCAGTGGACCGCTGACATCACAGTGACGTCATGCTGACGCAGTAAGTCATTTTCTGGATTTAAGTTAATTTAGGAAATTCCAGAAAATAGTGCTAACTTCTAAAAATCATAGAAATTCAACCGTAACTCCAAATCAAACAAATTATATATGAAAAATGATCAGAAAAATCCAATCTATCCATCTGTACAATTTCCATGCATGTTAGAACAACTTATACCTGCTGATAAGGTCAAATCAATTAAATGGCATTTAAACTCTCACATATGGAGTTTGAATTTGAACCTAGTGTTCAAACCAACCCCATTTAACTTGTTGCTAGATGCATTAGGCCAATCAACAGCATATTGCAATGTCATCTTCATGCATCATATTGTTGCATGGCATTGATTGTGTTTCTCCTTTGTTTGTCGGTGTTTGTCCCCTCTCAGTAGATGACGTACCGACGATGAGTTCAATGACACCGATGAAGAACTATATTATCTTTAGAAGTGCCAGGCAAGCAAAACCCCTTGTTCATTTCAATACAATCTCACTCTCTCGCTCCTGCTCTCTTTTACTGCATTAGGACAACAATGATTCATCTGTTACTTGCTGCGGTAGTTGAACCCCTTATCCTCTGCATGACTTGTTATTGCCACAGTAAATAGATGAAACCCACTAGCATGAGTAGGAGTTGTTTGAGCCCTGTTGTGCCTACTCATTCATGCTTGTTTGTCATGCCTGCTATTGCGTAGAGTTGAGTCAGGTCTGATTCATCGGGGATGAATCAGAGGTGTGTGAACATGTCCTACTGTGTGTGAGCTAAGTGTGTGAACACGATTTGGTAAAGGTAGCGGTGAGAGGCCATGTAGGAGTACATGGTGGGTTGTCTCATTGCAGCCGTCCTCAGGAACTGAGTTCTGTGTTTGTGACCCATGAAACAGATACTACCACACATTGGGCCCGAAACCAATGGACCCTCTCGGCTTCTTAATCACCCTTGTCCTCTGTCCAGGAGTTGCAAGTAGTTTCTGGTGTTTGTAGCATGCTGGAGGCCGTGTGCAGCGCTGACCGGAGGGGTGGGCTGTGATGCGGTAGGCACGTGGCCGGGTATACCGGGCGCCCGTTTGGTGTCACGGAACCCTGTACACATCGTTCGGGGCCGTATGTGGAAACCTCGGTCGGACTCCCTGCGGATGGAACCTGAATAGGCGATAAACCTGGACTAGAGACTTGAGTGTTTAGGTAGGTCATGGCCGACACCCTCGTTGGGCTTCCGCTTGAAGGTTGCCGAGTACATGTCGTGTAAACGACGGTAAGTGGTGAGAGCGTGTGTGAAGAAGTACACCCCTGCAGGGTTAACATCATCTATTTGAATAGCCGTGTCTGTGGTAAAGGACTTCTGGGTTGCCTGTACAGTTCATAGACAAGTGAAAGTGGATACTTTAAAATGCGCAAGATAAGCGTGAGTGCTATGGATGGCATTCTCGTAGGGAGACGGGAGCGGATCCATACTGGTGTATTGGTTGGTGAATATGTGGACTCGTGTGCGCCACCTCAAAGAGTCGCTTGCAGTCGTAGTTCAGGATAGCCACCGAGTCAAAGCTGGCTTGCTGCAGTTAAACTCCACCATCCCCTTTGTTGATAATGATGCATATGTAGATAGTTCTGATGTAAGTCTTGCTGGGTACATTTGTACTCACGTTTGCCTATTTTATGTTGTTGCAGAGAGACTTCAGTCTCACTAGTAGTTCCGCTTGGACTTCGACATTTAGCTTGTTACCTCAGCTACGATCTTGTACCCTCGGCAGGATCTTGTAGATAGTCAGGCTTCTCAGCGTTTTTCATTTATAGATGTCTGTACTCTGACATGTTAAGCTTCCGCTTGTGCTTTGACTTATATGCTCTGAATGTTGGGTCATGAGACCCACGTTTGTAATATCTCGCTCCTCGGAGTCTATTGAATAAAATACTTGAGTTGTAGAGTCATGTTGTGATGCCATGTTGTATTTGCACATATCGAGCATATTGTGTGTATGTTATTGAAATGCTTGGTATGTGTGGGATCTGACTATCTAGTTGTTTATCCTTTGTAGCCTCTCTTACCGGGAAATGTCTCCTAGTGTTTCCACTGAGCCATGGTAGCTTGCTACTGCTCCGGAACACTTAGGCTGGCCGGCATGTGTCCTTCTTCGTTCCTGTGTCTGTCCCTCGGGGAAATGTCACGCGATGAATACTGGAGTCCTGTTAGACCGCTACAGCCCGGTTCACCGGAGTCCTGCTAGCCCAGTGCTACAGCCTAGATTCACTCGCTGATGACCGACATGTTCGATGCTGGGTCATGGATGCCTGTCCCTGTAAGTTTGTGCCACTTTGGGTTCACGACTAGCCATGTCAGCCCGGGCTCTTTGTCATATGGATGCTAGCGACACTATCATATACGTGAGCCAAAAGGCGCAAACGGTCCCGGGCCAGGTAAGGTGGCACCCGTGGGAATACCGTGCGTGAGGCCGCAAAGTGATATGATGTGTTACATGCTAGATCGGTGTGACTTAGGATCGGGGTCCTGACAGCGTTGGTATCAGAGCCTGACTGCCTGTAGGATTACGAAGCCAAACTGGTCGAAGTTGTGTCTAGAAATGCTTTAGTTATATAAGGGAATTGATTGTGGGATGGAATGTAAGGCTCTTTTACTCCTTATACCTCATGGCCTTCTGATCTGAGTCATCCTCTTCTCTTCTACGGGGATTAAGAACTAGGCCTTCTCATCTATCTATCAGGATCACGTGTTACTAATCCATAGACTTATAGAATTGTTAGTTTCAAATCTCAGTTCAATTTTTACTACTTCCGTATGTTCATAGCTGGCCTCAGAACCTTGGTATTGTGATGTTGAGTGGTCATGCCACTATTTTGCAGGATGTCTCAAATCATTTTGAGCAATTACAACTGTTATGCTGTCCGAGTCATCCCGGGTTTCTAAATAGTTTGATGCATTTGCAAATCCTTTCTTTTCATTCCCGATGTCCTTTATGGTCAGATTAAGCACACTAACCGGTGCGTTGAGGTAATTTATTGCCTTGACATATATGTTGGAGTTATTATTATGACCCTAGGTGTTTTAGGGAGTCACCTAGTAATCTAGCAATGTTTTGTGTTCCCAGTGTGAAGATTCTGGCCATCATTCTCGAAAGCATCTCGTGATGCTACTTAGGAGTAGGTATTCTATTCCTGGGTTTTGAACCCGAGATTCACCCTACTTACTTCATGTTGATAGTGTTTGCTCGTTCCTTTAGGTTATTAGTAACCTTTGCATTAGTTCTCGAGGTCCGTGGTATTTCCTTCTTCCAAATACTCTGAACCATTCTTGGCAGAAGTTCCTCGCTGAACCGAAAGATCACAACACGAGTGCTCTCGAAGAGTTCTCCATTCTATATCGTGAACCTGCCAGTCCTACCTTCCCCGCATGGGTTATCCGGAAGAAAAATGTCGAACTTGGTTCGACATACTAATCTATGCATCCACAACTCAGAAAATCATATGTTCCTTTGAGTTGCCCCCCTTTAGTTGTATCCTGACCTTCGTCTATCGATTGATAGTCAGGATTAGTCGTGCATTCGTGTTCATCGATGCCTTTTACTTATGTGGTCCGTCAAGCCATTCTATTCGGAATGACTAGGAGAAACAAACTCCAGTACCTCATCCATATCCAGGATTGGGTCAAAGCAGTTGTACTCCGCAGATCAAAATACAATCAAACTTTTGATCCGTTCTACTCTGAAGTGTTACCCTCTTTACGTCAGGATCGTCATGAGAATTGCAGTATCTCTTATGAATCCTTGATGCAGTGATACTTCTTGCCTTCATTGTTCGTTTCTCGGTTCCCGTGTTGTTGCAACCGGAATGCCGACAGGTGAACTATGATGTGTGAAATCAATACTCCTGGCAGCTTTGTTGCTTGGTAGTTAAAGGACAATAACCTCATTCCTAGCGTGTTGGTTATTGAATCATCACCCTAAGGATGATTGCGCTACCTAGTCCTTAGTTCCGGTGCACTCTCCGATCGATGAGTAGGATAGTGCCAATCCTTGCTTATTTGATCATATCGTCTTGCCTGAAAAGCAAGATTGTTCTCGAGCTTAGTAACATATCAGTGGTTCGTGATTTTTCGAATATCTTCTCGAAAGTATCACCAGGTCGTCACCCGACTGTTATGTTGAGCTCTTGATCAAGTTGGTTTCATATAAACCACCCCTTCTCCAAGAATCTATGTTGTATACCCTTGAGCTGTTTGGTCAAGCTAAACAACAACTTGGAGAGTTGGAAGATGGAAGCTTGTCCGGTTCAGTTCATCTTACGGGATATCTTGTATGTATGTTGAAGAAAGATGATATCTTGATCGATTGATCCTCGAGACCAGTTGTTGGACCTATTGTCTTACCAAAGCTTTGATTTGAGAGTGGGCTATCCTCGAATCAAATCAGAACCAACGATGTTCTTAATGTTGTCTTACTCGTGATTGATCCCTCGAGCATACACCATTATTTCCTTAGGTCTGACCAATACTATCACTTGTTCTCATAATTATGGAATTCCATTTTTATGGAAACCTAGATGAATTGTTGTTGATTGAGCCCATCGACAACATCCTTGCCTTCTCCATAATTTTGTTGAACATTAAGCTAGTGTTGGAAAATTTTGAAAGCATTTGCTCATGAAGCA
Organism: Triticum aestivum; assembly: GCF_018294505.1. Classification (NCBI taxonomy): domain Eukaryota; kingdom Viridiplantae; phylum Streptophyta; class Magnoliopsida; order Poales; family Poaceae; genus Triticum; species Triticum aestivum. The sequence continues at coordinate 732,252,700 of NC_057801.1, forward strand.
TATGTTCGGATGTAAGAAGTGACTTCCTCCAGTTCATGTGCATTTGATGTAAGTTGCCGCCGTGGATTCGAGAAAGACAATGTTGCTTCCTTTGGAATCATCCCAAATCGGCATTGCATACGTGCGAAGTATTCTGTGGTTCGGAGACTTGCAACCTTCATTCTATATGTATCCCTAGCACACCAAGCCACTGATTGATTTGTTCAAGGAGAAGAAGTTCCTTCTTAAGAGTATACCTTATGCAAGGACTTTGTTATCCTCGATGATGGTTCCCCTCCTGAACTCGGTAGTGTTTTATTATAAGACTACTTCGTGGTCATGCTTGTCTTGGACAACATGTTCACATGTTGTAGCAGAACCGGCTCGTGTTTTGGAGCTTGCTATCATAGTTCATTCCCCGAGAATCTCACAACGTCATCTCGTCGATTTGTGTTGCAAACTTTCATTTTTCTTTCTAGATTTGATGAGTCTGGGATATTCTAACACCAACCAGATCTGAATCTCAGGCAGATATGATGGTTGGAACGTGTCCCAAGAATTATAATATTGGTCTCTCTATACCCGGTAACGTGGATGTCGTGGCCCACACACCTAGCCGGAAGGCCTATTATTGTAGTATCTTGGTTGAAGAAGTTGACCACCTCCCCATAGGGATTTTGGAGGATTTACTCCCTAGTTGTCCCTTATGGATTTTGTCTTTCCGAAGTCCGACGTTTTACTTGATGTTCTAGATATCAAACCATATGTATGAATGGGATACACTAGTACATCAAGGAGAGCATTAGAAGCGGAGTGCTAAATGTCTCTCGATCGATCATCCAGATTTCATTCCCTTGGCCTCGCTAAGGTGAAATCCGAGAAGGTGTTATCTTCGTTTGCTTCTGCATCATCCATCACCATTCATCATGGTAGTATGATGTGTTACTAGGATCCTTGACACGAATATTGGTAAAACCTTGATGAATATGGAAATGCTCAAGTTCTTGAGAGCACGCACAAGCTCTAGGTGTTATCACTGGCACTAACTGGGATTGCTCCCAGTTTTCCTCGGTTATGCTATAACTTTTCAAACAGTGGACTCACTCTCTACTGTTGAGCTTCTCCCCAGTTACTAAAATCATCCCTTGTGTTGTTTTCAACAAGGTAATCCACATCATCCATTCTAATCCGGTTATGCCATTCTACCGAACCCCTCTAAACAATCGCTCGAGAATTGCCTTAGGCTGGTATAAAGAGTTTCAATGATCTATAAATCAAAGGTAATTCTTTTTTCCACTTAAGGGGATATTTCTACGAGTCACCTTCCCTAAGGTGTCTCGTTGTGGTATCATGGCAACTATTTTCCTTGCTACTTTGAAACCTCATCAAATTGTTTCTTCCGTCCTTCATGATGTGTGTTTTGCCTCTCAGCTCAAGAGATGTTCTACATATCATTCCGTGAGTTGATCTTGTGATCATTAAAATGATCCATCCTTGTAGAGTGTTTCTGTCCTTGTGTTGGATGAAGATCTCAAAAGCAAAGACGTCAAGATCAATTGGAGCACTGAATCAGCATCCTCGAGAAGGGCAATTGGATCATGAAGATTGTGTTAGCTTCGTATCCCCTCTGTCTTCTTACCTCACGTCTTGAATCTCGGGACGAGATTCTTGTATAGTGGGGGTGAGTTGTCACAACCCTAGAAATCCTCTTGTAATTAGTGGCATAGCATCCATGCATCATGTTTAAATTTAAAGAAACTTGAAATGGGGATTGTTTAAACCCTAGCACCAAATGAATTCAACTAGGGTCAAAATAAAATCTTTTTCATTGAACTCAAAATGCCCTCTAAAAATGTTCAACATTTCTGGTTTGAGGTGGAAGCATCTACCAAAAATGGTTTATATTTTTCCAGGACATATTGGGCTCTGAATTAAATCATACCCTATTTGCATTTGGGCATTTAAATGCTATACAATATTTTAAATGCTCAAATAATCATAAACTAAAATGTTTGTTGTTGGTTATATTCCAAACAGTGGCATTGAGCAGTTTCATGATTTCTGGATCTGTTGAAGTATTTTTAATAAAGCCCTGAAGTTACAGAATAATAGAAAAACAAAAACTATTAGAAGAGAGGGAGAGAAGGACTTACCTGGCGCCAGCAACCGGCCCAGCTCCTATGCTGGCCCACCTGCGCGGCCCAGCCCACTAGCCTCCCCCCTCCCTGTCGTCTTCCTCGCGACAGAAGGACGCCGGGCGTGTGCCCCATGCGCGCGGCCACGCGCCCCGGCCACCTCCTGCTTGCCGCTCCCCCTCGACGCCTGGACGCCTCTGGGAGACGCCACGCACCCCCCTGGACCTCTCTCACTCTCCCCCCGTGCTTTCCCCTCCTCTGTCTCGCTCTCCTCCCCACAGCCGAGCGCTGCCCTCGCCACTGACGCCGTTCGCCGTAGCTGCAGCCACCGCCTCCCCCTCGCTACTCTGACAGACCCAGAGGCTCCGCCTCGACCCCCTCTTTCTTCCACCCCAAGCCACGCCACTGCGGGAGCCCCACATCGCCTCCACAAGTCGTCTTCCTCGAGCACGGCCGCCGGACTCCATCGACGGATTCATCGCTTTCCGGTCGTCCCCGAGCCAGCTGATCCTGTCTTCGGCCTCACCGTGAGCTCCCGGTCCTTTCCCCCATAAGCACGTCATCGTTTTCGTTCCGTAGCCGCCGATTCCACCGGAGCCGCGAGCTCGGCCCCGCCGGCCATGTCGCCGCCGTGGCCAGGGCCACCGCAGCTCATACCCGCGCACGTCATCGCACTCAGCTACCTCCCAGAAGGCCAACGCCGCCGCGCACAGCTCCTGCTGTGCCCCGCAGCACCCCACGCGCACATGGCCGAACTCGGCCGCCGCCTTTGAGCTCGCCGCCGTCGATATAGGCTGGCCCCGGCTTAACTGACTGCACCATTCGACGCGCGGGATCTCCAGCGTCACGTAGATGCCCTTCGCCGGCCATTTGCTCGCCGGAGGAGGAATTCCGAATGCCTCCGCCGTCTCTGGCCTCGCCGGCGACTCGACGCCGGTGGGTTTGACCCGCTGACCGTTGACTGGGTGGGCCCAGTTTGACCCCCTAGGTCACTGACGTGTGGGCCACCCTTGTTAGTTATTACTTAGGTTAGTTTAGCGCTAATTAACCTAGATTAGTGCTTAACCTAACACTAACTAACTCTGTTTCGTTAGTTAACTAACCACTGACACGAGGGTCCCATAGGTCAGGTTTGACTTGGCCGACCCAGTTGACCGCTGACATCACAGTGACGTCATGCTGACACAGTAAGTCATTTTCTGGATTTAAGTTAATTCAGGAAATTCCAGAAAATAGTGCTAACTTCTAAAAATCATAGAAATTCAACCGTAACTCCAAATCAAACAAATTATATATGAAAAATGATCAGAAAAATCCAATCTATCCATCTGTACCGTTTTCATGCATGTTAGAACAACTTATACCTGCTGATCAGGTCAAATCAATTAAATGGCATTTAAACTCTCACATATGGAGTTTGAATTTGAACCTAGTGTTCAAACCAACCCCATTTAACTTGTTGCTAGATGCATTAGGCCAATCAACAGCATATTGCCATGTCATCTTCATGCATCATATTGTTGCATGGCATTGATTGTGTTTCCCCTTTGTTTGTCGGTGTTTGTCCCCTCTCAGTAGATGACGTACCGACGATGAGTTCGATGACACCGATGAAGAACTATATTATCTTTAGAAGTGCCAGGCAAGCAAAACTCCCTTGTTCATTCCGATACAATCCCACTCTCTCGCTCCTGCTCTCTTTTACTGCATTAGGACAACAACGATTCATCTGTTACTTGCTGCGGTAGTTGAACCCCTTATCCTCTGCATGACCTGTCATTGCCACAGTAAATAGATGAAACCCACTAGCATGAGTAGGAGTTGTTTGAGCCCTATTGTGCCTACTCATTCATGCTTGTTTGTCATGCCTGCTATTGCGTAGAGTTGAGTCAGGTCTGATTCATCGGGGATGAATCAGAGGTGTGTGAACATGTCCTACTGTGTGTGAGCTAAGTGTGTGAACACGATTTGGTAAAGGTAGCGGTGGGAGGCCATGTAGGAGTACATGGTAGGTTGTCTCATTGCAGTCGTCCTCAGGAACTGAGGTCTATGTTTGTGATCCATGAACAGATACTACCACGCATTGGGCCCGAAACCAATGGACCCTCTCGGCTTCTTAATCACCCTTGTCCTCTGTCCAGGAGTTGCAAGTAGTTTCTGGTGTTTGTAGCATGCTGGAGGCCGTGCACAGCGCTGACCGGAGGGGTGGGCTGTGATGCGGTAGGCACGTGGCCGGGTATACCGGGCGCCCGTTTGGTGTCACGGAACCCTGTACACATCGTTCGGGGACGTATGTGGAAACCTCGGTCGGACTCCCTGCGGATGGAACCTGAATAGGCGATAAACCTGGACTAGAGACTTGAGTGTTTAGGTAGGTCATGGCCGACACCCTCGTTGGGCTTCCGCTTGAAGGTTGCCGAGTACATGTCGTGTAAACGACGGTAAGTGGTTAGAGCGTGTGTGAAGAAGTACACCCCTGCAGGGTTAACATCATCTATTCGAATAGCCGTGTCTGCGGTAAAGGACTTCTGGGTTGCTTGTACAGTTCATAGACAAGTGAAAGTGGATACTTTAAAATGCGCAAGATAAGCGTGAGTGCTATGGATGGCGTTCTCGTATGGAGACGGGAGCGGATCCATACTGGTGTATTGGTTGGTGAATATGTGGACTCGTGTGCGCCACCTCAAAGAGTCGCTTGCAGTCGTAGTTCAGGATAGCCACCGAGTCAAAGCTGGCTTGCTGCAGTTAAACTCCACCATCCCCTTTGTTGATAATGACGCATATGTAGATAGTTCTGATGTAAGTCTTGCTGGGTACATTTGTACTCACGTTTGCCTATTTTATGATGTTGCAGAGAGACTTCAGTCTCACTAGTAGTTCCGCTTGGACTTCGACGTTTAGCTTGTTACCTCAACTACGATCTTGTACCCTCGGCAGGATCTTGTAGATAGTCAGGCTTCTCAGTCTTTTTCATTTATAGATGTCTGTACTCAGACATGTTAAGCTTCCGCTTGTGCTTTGACTTGTATGCTCTGAATGTTGGGTCATGAGACCCGCGTTTGTAATATCTCGCTCCTTGGAGTCTATTGAATAAAATACTTGAGTTGTAGAGTCATGTTGTGATGCCATGTTGTATTTGCACATATCGAGCATATTGTGTGTATGTTATTGAAATGCTTGGTATGTGTGGAATCTGACTATCTAGTTGTTTATCCTTAGTAGCCTCTCTTACCGGGAAATGTCTCCTAGTGTTTCCACTGAGCCATGGTAGCTTGCTACTGCTCCGGAACACTTAGGCTGGCCGGCATGTGTCCTTCTTCGTTCCTGTGTCTGTCCCCTCGGGGAAATGTCACGCGATGAATACCGGAGTCCTATTAGCCCGCTACAGCCCGGTTCACCGGAGTCCTGCTAGCTCAGTGCTAGAGCCTGGATTCACTCGCTGATGACCGACACGTTCGATGCTGGGTCATGGATGCCTGTCCCTGTAAGTTTGTGCCACTTTGGGTTCACGACTAGCCATGTCAGCCCGGGTTCTTTGTCATATGGATGCTAGCGGCACTATCATATAAGTGAGCCAAAAGGCGCAAACGGTCCCAGGCCAGGTAAGGTGGCACCCGTGGGAATACCGTGCGTGAGGCCGCAAAGTGATATGATGTGTTACATGCTAGATCAGTGTGACTTAGGATCGGGGTCCTGACACTATGATGGCTCTCCCGACCCTGCGGAGTTCCTCCGGCTCTACACGCTGAGCATCGAGGCGGCGGACAGCGATGACAAGGTCATGGCAAACTGGTTCCCCATGGCTCTCAAGGATGGTGTGCGCTCCTGGCTCCTGCACCTCCCAAAGGGGTCGATTTCCTCTTGGGATGAGCTTCGCGAGCGTTCCATCGCCAACTTTCAGGGCACTCGCTACCATGCCCTCACCGTCAACGACCTACGGTGCATCAAGCAGATGTTGGGCGAGACAGTCCGCAAGTACATTCAGCGCTTCACCATGGCATTACTTGGCACAAACACTAATTAAAACACGAAAACACAACCATAACAGTAGCATAATTGTGTGCACACAAGAAAACAGAAAAACATAACTATTGGGTTATCTCCCAATAAGCTCCTTCTTTATAGCCATTAAGTTAGGCTTGAGATTTCAACAATGCTCACACGAAAGATAATAATTGAAACACGAAGAGAACATCGTGAGACATGTGACAAACACATTTAAGTCTAACTCTCTTCCTATGCATAGGAATTTATGAGCAAACAAATTACCAAGACATGAAATATCTAGCATATATTCAAGGAAGAAGAAAGAAACAATAACAATCTCAACATGAAGAGAGATAATTTATTAACATGAGATTTCTGCAACCATATTTTCCTCTCATAATAATTACATGTAAGATGATAATCTAATTCAGCAATATAGGTATCATATAAAATTTTCTCTCCATGATCCACATGCATAATCTAAAGTCATGACCTCTCCAAACCCACTTTTATCAAAAATTTCATAAGATTGAACACTCTCCAAATGTGGGATTGTTTTTACCTAAATAGTTGACACTCTTCCAAACCCACTTTCAATATTATTGCAAACAATATTATCAATATGATATTCATCATGAGGCTTAAATAAATTTTCGAGATCATAAGAAACATTATCACCCTAATCATGATCATTGCAATAAGTAGTGAACATAACAAAATCATCATCCCCAAGCTTGGGGTTTTGCATATCATTAACACAATTGAAATTAATAGAATTTATAGTAATATAATTGAAATCATGCTTTTCATTCAAAGATCTATCATGAATCACCTTGTAAATTTCTTCTTTTTGCACTTCATCACAATTTTCGAATTCACGAATTTCAAGAAAAACTTCATAAAGATAATCTAGTGCACTCAACTCACTAGCAATTGGTTCATCATAATTGGATATCTTAAAAGGATTAGCAAGAGGATTAGGATCCATCTTTAATTTTGTTTTTCATTTTCTATTTTTAAGTGTGCATAAGAAGGCAATGAAAACAAGCAAGAAAGCTAAAAAGGGCAAACGGAAAATATTTTTGTAATTTTTGTAAAAACTTTTTAGAAGTGGGGAGATGAAAACGAGAGGCAAAGACAAATAAAATAAATGCTAGGGGTTGAAAGTTTATGTGTAGGTAGTTGATAGATGTCGATGATGTCTCCCCGGCAACGGCGCCAGAAATTCTTCCTGCTACTTTTGAGCTGTGTTGGGATTTCCCCGACGAGGAGAGGATGATGAAGTACAGTAGAGATAAGTATATACCTCAGTTATGATACCAAGGTTATCAATCCAGTAGGTGAATCATGCAACAACTCGCTGACAGCACCTGCACACAAAATAACAAATCCTTGCACCCAACGCGAACAAGGGGTTGTCAATCCATTGGCGGTTAATTGCAAGATTAAATTGTATGGTGATAGATAGATAGGTTGAACAAAAATACAAAAGAAAATATATAAAGTAAAATTGCAGCAAGGTATTTTTAAGATTTTTAATATATGATAAAATTAGACCTGGGGCCATAGTTTTCACTAGAGGCTTCTCTCTTGAAAATAGCATACGGTGGGTAAACAAATTACTGTTGGGAATTGATAGAAAATCAAATAATCATGATGATATCCCAGGCAATGATCATGTATATAGGCATCACGTCCGAGACAAGTAGATCGAAATGATTCTGCATCTACTACTATTACCCCACATATCGACCGCTATCCAGCATGCATCTAGAGTATTAAGTTCATAAAGAATGGAGTAACGCCTTAAGCAAGATGACATGATGTAGACAACGTAAACTCACGCATGAATAAACCCCATATTTTTATCCTTAACAACAACGATACAATTAATACATGTCGTGCCCCTTTCTCTCACTGGGATTGAGCACAACAAGATCAAACCCATTACAAAGCACCTCTCCCATTCCGACATAAATCAATCTAGTTGGCCAGACCAAATCAATAGATTGGAGATAAATACGAAGCTATAATAATCATGCATAAAAGAGTTTAGAGAAAACTCAAATAATATTCATGGATAATCTGATAATAAAATTCCAATTCATCCGAGCCCAACAAACACACCGCGAAAAGTCATTACATCGAATAGAACTCCAAGAACATTGAGGAGAACATTGTCTTGAAGATCAAATAGATAGAAGAAGCCATCTAGCTACTAACTATGGACTCGTAGGTCTATGGTAAACTACTCACACATCATCAGAAGGGCAGCAAGGTTGATGTAGAGCCCCTCCATGACTGATTCCCCCTCCGGCAAAGTGCCGAAAAAAGCCTCAAGATGGGATCTCTTGAGAACAGGAACTTGCAGTGGTGAAAAAAGTATTTTGTGGACTCCTTTGTTGGTTTCCTAATTTTAAAGAATTTATAGAGGCGGAGTTAGGTGAAATGGAGCCACGTGGGCCCCACGAGCCACCAGGGCGCGCCCTACCCCCTGGGCGTGCCTTGGTGCCTCGTGGGCCACTAATCCATCTTCTCGTCCCCTCCTGAAGCTTCCAGGGTCTCGTATGTCCAAAAAAATCTCCAAAAAGTTTCGTGGCATTTGGACTTTGTTTGGTACTGATATTCTGAAAAACCAAAAATAGGCAAAAAAACAACTGGTGCTGGGCAGTAAGTTAATAGGTTAGTCCCAAAAATGATACATAATTGCTTGTAAGTGTATATAAAACATCCAAGATTGATACTATAATAGCATGGAACAATCAAAATTATAGATATGTTGGAGACATATCAGCCACCCACCGTGCCAGAGCGGCATTACCCCACCGGCATCATGGTGGAGACCACACATTGCTTTGGGTGATCTCGAGGTGGCGGGGTGCTAGGGAGTTGGCCAAGTGGTTCCTCCATGCTGGCTTTGCCCACGTCCCAGCGGGCTCATCGATCCTGTTCCACCTCGAGGGTATATATATATATTGGGTTTGCCAGCAATGAGAGATCGCGTGCCTCCTCATGGATCGGCTAATCTGTACAAGAATATGAGATGGTGTAACAATGTTTGGAATTAATTTCGGCCATATTGCATAAAAAAGCTAGAAAAGAAGAGCCGCTCGCAATGTTGAATTTGTGCACCATACCCCAAAAAGTAGGGTTGCATATAGGGGTTATATGCATATTGTTTCCTCAATCCACTGAATTGAGCCAAATATTAATATGTGGAGAGAGTCAACATTGGGCCAAATATATTGAGCCAAAAATAATTAAAATCATTGAATTGAATACATTGTGTGTGTCCATTTGAAGTCTCACTATTATTGTATTAATCTTCATATTTTTGCATGAAGATGACTCCATCCAATAGTGTACTCATGAGCTAGCCAAATTAGCTAGGGATTCATGCATGGCAAATCACAAATTAATTTGATGGGAACCCTGTATGTTGATAATTCAACACAAATATCAAGGGTTCCCAAATATTAAAGCAACTCTCTCATAATTCAACACACATAATGACGAAAACACAATCATAAATAATCCATTACATCCGATAATTGAAGAAACACTAATAGCATAAATGATCTTTGACCAATAAGATGAAGCAAATAATACAAAGATTCTACTCATCACATGCATATTTTATCTTCTTGATCTTTGTCGTGAACCCTTCTCTCTGTTTCAACAGATCTTCAATCATGTACTACATCCTCTTCTTATCTTTCTTAAACTGATCCCTTTCCTTCTCTGCCTTCACCAACAAAAACTTGTGCATGTTGGTAGTTGATGCATCAAACTTCTTCTTCTCCTCCAATTTAGCTCTTGCATCGACTAGAGCTTCTTCAGCTTTGGCCTTGAGGGCTAGTGTCACCTGGTTTTCCTCATCCATTTGCTTAAGCTCATATTGGGCATTCCACGGGTCACGGTGAAGCCTCTCAATCTCATCTGTGAACTTAAACCTTGTTTCAACATTGTTTAAGGCATCATGAACTCTACCATCTCTGACTTCATTGTACATTTCCCATACCTTTGACAGGGATTTAATCAGTGGACTCGGCCACAAAGGATCAATCCATTGCACAAAGTCACATTTGTCTCAAAACTATAATATATATATATATATATATATATATATGTATATATATAGATATGACATATCCGAATCTATAGGAAATTACATAGAAGAAACTTCATTTTAATGACTGTCAATAAGTTCATATTTTTCACATACCTCCCGTGAATAGGCCAAGAACCTCCTGCCAGTCCAACATCCTTCAAAAACAACAAATTTGGAGGGCACGGAATTGCATTTACAATGGATAGTCTTATCTCCATCTTCGGCTGATCCACTATAATCAGAGTCATACATTGTATTTGGACCTTAAAAGACAAATATCCATAATAAATAAACAGAAATTAGTGTCGAAATCCAAAATCCCCAAATCAATATGAACCCTAACCCTAGATTAACAAGGATGCAACACTTACATTAGTGCCAAGGGAGTTCGGGTCGGTGGAAGATTCCTCGCCATCGCACCATGAAACCACGCCGTCCTTGAGCAGCTATGGGAGATCTACGACACTGCCGAGATGGGAGGCAACAAGCAAAATAGCAGGGGACAAGAGCTGGAGCACAAGAAGGGGAGGATGTTGTCTGGAACATGCCCTTCAAATGCAGACCTGACGGCCCACTCGTCAGCGGGTAATCATGAGCACTCAGTCACCCACATGTCATTGTGATCGCCAGCCCCACACATGGCTCACTCATTAGCCTCTCACAGATTGGCTGGTCATACGCGGCCAATTACATCCCAGAGACCAGCCTCTTGCAGATTGCCTCGCTAGTCCTTCTAGAAACCATATCTGACGGCACTAGTTCGGCGCTAGGGTATGATCGAATGGATGCAGTTTGGTGCTAGGGTTTGGAGGGGTTTGGAGGTGGTCAACGGGGTTTTGTAGGGTCTAACCAACATTCAAATGAACTAATTCAAAAAATCGAAAAAATACAAAGTCGGCGCTCATAGTCGTTTTAAGTGATATACTTTTGACAAAAAAATATAAACTTGGTCTATGGTTAGTTTTATGAAAAAGCCTTCATAAAATTGAGCTAGCGTGAACAATGTTGCAAAGACTTCAAGGCGCAAGTGAGAGGGGTTTAGGATTTTGAATTCGAAAATATCAATAAAATTAGAAATGCTTCATTATGGAGTGACTAAGAAGGATCTGAACTTATTTTTCATTGTCATATTTTAAATGTGTTTTCTAATGGTTTTCCATTAAAGCATAATTAATTCAAAAAGGAAAAAAATGGAAATTAATTCAATAAATAGTGAGACTTCAAATGGACATAATGGACATTATATAGATTGAATAGGTCTTAATAAAATATTTGGCTCATTTAGACAAGGTAAAAAAACTTGATTATAATGGGGCTGTATACCCTAGCTTCGGAGCTCATTTTGAGCATTTGGAGCTTCGGAGCTCATTTCGAGCTTTGGATCTCATTTTGGAGCAAATGTATATTAGTTTAGAAAAAATTGCAACATCACACATAGAGCAATGGACTTCAAATGTTGGTTCAAATTCAAAATTTGCCTCAAATTTGAATTCTACCACAAATTTGACATCAAAGTACAAAATAGCATTTAGCATTATTACACCTTGCAAGTTTTCACGGTAGTTCAAATTGACAATAGAAACCTTAGTAAAAAGGGTAATTCCTTAAAGTACAAAGTTTACGACTTGCATTCAAAGTTCAAATTCAAATATCTGACTTGCTCCTTGTGTTCGCAGATGTCTGAATTGTCTTGCTCATGGTTTCCCTAGCTGGGATATTCGGTGGCTTTGTCTTGTTCCTTTTGATCTTCACTTCGTGTCGTGGTAGTGGAGATGTTAACGGAGTATTTCCACTGACCGAGCACTTGATGACCAGTTGACGGTCATCTATTGGCTCAATAGTCCTTAAAGGAACAACATGAACCATGTCTTGCTCCTCTCTTACAGCTTCAAAATCATCATAAGCCATGGCTTCAAATTCTGCATGAGATGATGGTTCAATCGAAGTTTCTTCCTCTCTAGGCCTTTTCTTTCCTTTATCTCTACCTATACTAGAGTTGGGTCAAACAAAAATAAGATTAGGGGTCGACCATTGATAAAAAAGAGAACAAATACATACAAAAAAGGGAAGGTTGCACACATACCAAGATGCTGGTGCTTCTACTGCATTTTCTACATTCTCCTCTGCATTTGTTGCCGCCCATTGTTCTTCTTATCGAAATGATGCATCCACTAGATTGGTACAAAGTGTAGCAATGTGCCCCAGGGTTTCACATTTTTTGCACTTCTGTTATCTTTTTTACATGACCCTGTTCACCCGCTCTTATCATGTTCTTCCTTGGTCTTCCTAGTGGTCTAGTAAGTACAGGAGAACTGAGTTTGAACCCTGGATCTACTCTGTTCCATTGGTCTTTTCCCAAGAGTGCAGGTACATTGTCAACATAAGTAGCCCTAAATTTGGCAACAGCGAAATATTCAGAGCAATACCGATCAACTTCACCATTTGCACCCCCGATAACAGTCATGAGATGTAGGGCATTTATGCATGGCTTCCCACGGATCTGCCATTGCCTACAACTGCATTCCCTGGTTGCTAGGTTCACTGGATACCTCCATTCCCTATTTTTATTGTTAGTATATCTTACCTCAGTATCGTATGTCGACGGTCGAATGCATTTCATCTTCAGTCTTCTTGCCTTGGCATGCAATGCCTTAATCAGAGATGGGAGCATAACATGGCCAACACACTGTGTTTCTGTAATTCTTTTACGAAGAGCCATCTTTATCATCATCATATTCATCTGCCTTATCTTATCAAATGCTTGCCACAACAACATCCCTTTTACTGACTTGACCTTTGCATTGAAGCACTCTGCGAGGTTACTAGTCACGTAGTCTACTTTGCAGATTTCATTGAATTTGCTTCTTGACCACACCATTCCATGATATGCATCCAAGTACAACTTCAACTCGGGATTGTGAGCATACAACACTCTCAAATGGTACTCATGCTTCCTCAAGTTGCACGTGTATGATGCTGGCCATTGGTTCTCATCAGAAACTCTACCTCTGAATTTCTTTTTAAAATTATGCGCTAAGTGTCACATACATTCCATATGCTCTGCTCTAGGGAATGCAATTCCTATTGTAGTCTCTAAACCCTTGCAAGCATATAAGTGTATAGCTAAAGCTGGGGGTGTACCTATAATGTTGCGCAACTGCTGCAGAAACCAGACCCAACTTTCCTCGGACTCTTCCTGCAACACACCTAATGCAACTAGGAATAGCCAGTTGTGTCCATCAGTTGCAGAACGTGCTACTGGCTATCCTCTCCATCTTCCATTCAAAGCATTTGCGTCAACAACCAAATAAGGCCAGTGTCGGTGTTCTGGGAACCAGGGCACCCAGACTTGCCTGCCTGTGGCCCACGGCATGACTCCATCGACGGCCTGGTACGGCCCATCTGCAACACCTACAAGACAAGACCCTCGTGATGGGCTAAGCCTCACGAGGCGGGCGACATCAAGACCTCTGAAGGGAGCGGCCTCCCCAGGAAGCCACCTGAGGAGCAGAGTTTCCTATGCAAGCGCCCGACCTCATGAGGTTGGAGTGACGCAATCCATGATGACTAAGGCCAGGCGGGTGCCAGCGGACGCAGAGGAGCAGGTTTCCTCTTTGGTGCTAAGGAGGCAAGCGCAGGCGTGGGGTCCCGAGGAATCAGCCAAAGGTTTCCATTCCCGTGCAACGAGACCGAGACCGCCAGGACGGCAGGACGGATGTTATCGCTGAGCCCATCGCAGCGTCACGACCAGAAGCTTTGCAGGAGAAGACCACCTTTTGTCAGGATAAGATGTACTATGTGTCCTCGTTCAAATTAGCCACTTTGGAATCCCTTCCCGCCTGCATTTTGGGGGAAGAGGACCAAGGTCACTATAAGTATAGGCTAGCCACCACCAAGGGAGCTCTCTCTCTCTCTCTTCGACTCATTCCCTCACCAGAGCAAACCTCACGAGGTTGTTCATCCCTTGTACTAGTTCATCCTCAGCCTCTCATGAGGTAAATCCACCACAAAGCGGGAGTAAGGTCTTACACCGCAAGGTGGCCCAAACCTGGCTAAACTGCCATGTCCATCTTCTTTCTTGTTCATCGAGCTAGGCCATGGGACGACATGTTGGTTGGACAGAGAGGTTGAGTTCTTCAGACACACCCCAGAGTTCGAACCTTTCTTGGGTCTGCAGATCTCAAAATCAGACATTTGGCGCGCCAGGTAGGGGCGCCTCGGAGCTCTACTTTTACCTCTAGCCTGTTTCCGCTCCATCGCCACCATGGCGGAGGATCCCGAGCTTGCGCTGAGCATTGGGCCGCTCGCTCTGCCCGGGCAGCGCCCCCCACCCATGAAGCTCGTCACTCCACACTCCTCACGGCCAGCATGGTCGCCGGTGTTGTCGACCATCGGCGGCACGGGCGCCCTCTCCTGTGCGGTGCCGCAATCATGCCACCGTGCGGTCTTCTGGCTACACCATGGCATCAACCCTGCATGCTCGTCGGGAGCAGGCGAACACGCAAGCCACACTCATCGTGGCACGAGAGTTGTTGCGATGCAGGTTGGCAGAAGGCGGCCATGATGCCTTGCTTGGTCGGCTCGCCAAGCTGCTCGACGCTTCCTGCAAGGGCGCAGCGCCTTTCTGCATCATGCCTACATCGCAGGCTCCGCTGGGTGTTCGTGCTTGCCCCCGCTGCGTCTGCATGCCTTTCCGGAGGGGGTCCAAAGGGTCTCATAGTGGCAGCCTAGCACTAACGCCGCCTGCCCGACCCAATATGCGGTTCCCCTAAGTACAGCCGAGGTAGGCGCCCCCTCCCTGGGTCGCATCAAAGGACTACTCCCTAGTCGGCATGACCTGGTACCAAGGATGGTGGGCAGCAGAACGGAGGGACTGGGTGCCGACACCAGGACATTGGCCCCCGGTGCCCCCATACCACCATCGATGGGCTTGTTGTACGAGCAAACAAGAAGCCCCCGCACGTTCCCCTCGTCGACCTAGACATCGGGATCATCGAGGCCACATGGAATCGGGGCCCCTGGTGAGCCAACTCGACACCTCACCGACACCTTCGACGGGCACAGTCACCAAATACAACCCATATCTTTGGAACATGACATGCTAATCTTGGATCACAGGTAGATCGTGCTACGACGGTACGTCCCCGGGCGTCGGCCCCGCCTAGGGCAGGCAGGGCGCGCCAGGAGGCAACATGAAGACGCGCCACATACGCAGTAGGGGAGATCCAGTGTCAGCCCTCGTGTAACGGAGGCGTACGACGCCACCATCACGGAGGTGTGTGCCACCCGGAAGTGGGTCCTCTCCCGGGAAGGCACCGGCGAGCCCTCCACCCGGCTGAGGGCCTGTAGCCCCCTCACCACCGCTCGCATAGCCCTTGTCCCTTGGTCATGTCCTAGTTTTCGGACGCCCCAAGGGTGGCCGGGTCCGTGCTGAGCAACGCTCCCACCCCAGGGGGGAAGAAGCTCCCCTCAAGTCTCCACTCGTGACACTCTCATGTAATAATGAGTGGGGCTTTACAGCCCCGTAGTCTCCTGAGCACTGCCCCTGAGCCTCCCGGGTGCTCCAGCCCATGTCCAAGCGGAAGCTCCATCCTCCGCGCTGGCAGACGACATTGTCCTTCAATGACTATGCCCACGCCCAGTGGAAGCACTGAGCTCCGCGCTGGTGAGAAGGCTAGAATAGACGCTGGATGCGGCGGTCTTATTGCCCTCTTTTGTAATCTGGCTTGCTGTTTTTGAAGGAATTCGAATATTTGTGTGTTTACTGAAAAAAGGGGTGATTTTTTCGATTCGCGGTGTTTCCTTTTTCTCCCTTTTGTGTTTTGGGAGGCACAACCGCTGCCTGATGTCTCCTCTCGGGCACCCCTGTAGGATCGAAAGAATGTCTAGAGGGGGGTGATTAGACTACTTGACCAAATAAAAATCTAGCCTTTTCCCAATTTTATGTCTTGGCAGATTTTAGCAACTTAACACAAGTCAAGCCATCAACCTATACATGCAATTCTAAGAGTATAGTAGCGGAATGTAAATCATTGCATACAAAGGTAAAGGGAGGAGTTTAGAGGGAGCAAACGCAATGTAGACACGAAATTCTTTGGCGTGGTTCCGATAGGTGGTGCTACTTTGATGGAGACTTCAACCCACGATGGGTAACGGTTGCGCAAGTCCACGAAGGGCTCCACCCACGAACGGTCAATGAAGAAGCAACCTTGTCTATACCACCATGGCCATCGCCCATGAAGGACTTGCCTCACTTGGGTAGATCTTCATGAAGTAGGCGATCTCCTTGCCCTTACAAACTCCTTGGTTCAACTCCACAGTCTTGACGGAGGCTCCCAAGTGAAACCTAACCAATCTAGGCGACACCACTCTCCAAAAGGTAATAGATGGTGTGTTGATGATGAACTCCTTGCTCTTGTGCTTCAAATGATAGTCTCCCCAACACTCAACTCCCTCTCTCACACAGACACACATATTTGGATATGGTGGAAAGATGATTTGAGTGGAAAGCAACTTGGGGAAGGCTAGAGATCAAGATTCTTGTGGTAGGATTGGAATGTCTTGGTCTCAACACATGAGTAGGTGGTTCTCTCTCAGAAAATGAGTAGTGGAAGTGTAGGCACGTTCTAATGTCTCTCTCCTGAATGGAGAAGGGGGTGGAGGGGTGTATATAGCCTCCACACAAAATCTAACCATTACACACAATTTACCAAACCCGGTGGGACCAAATAGTGAAACTTGGTGGGACCGATTTGGTTCAAAATGTGAACATTAGGGTTTTCGGTGGGACTGACAATGTAAACTCGGTGGGACCGATGTGCTAGGGTTAGGGCAAAACCTCATCTCAGTGGGACCGATCACATGAACTCGGTGGGATCGATTTCAATAATAAGCAAACAGAGACTTGGTCAGGCAAACTCGGTGCACTAGTAGAAACACGACTTTTAGTACCAGTTCGTAAGGACCTTTAGTACCGGTTCTGAAACTGGCACTAAAGGGTGGGGACTAATGCCCCCCCCCTTAGTCCCGGTTCAACATGAACCGAGACCAAAGGCCCACCACATGGAACGAGGCGTGATGTGGTCTGTGGGACCTTTAAAGGATTTTTTTTGAAATAAAGCAAAAATAGCCCGCCTACTGGGCCAGCACGGCCTGCATACGACTGGAAACCCAAACTCTAGTTGGGCCAGGATGCAGGCCCGTACGGCCCAGTAGGCCCCACAAGGCAGAAGACTTGCAATAGGCCCACAAAGGCCTGCTTAGAGAGGAGCTCGACACGGTAGCCACGGCAGGGCTTATAAACCGGTGCGAGCTCCTCTCAACTAGCGAGGTGGGACTAAATATTGTGCACTGCAGGTGCCAGTGCACCACCTTTAGTACCGGTTGGTGGCTCCAACTGGTACTAAAGGGGGGTCATTAGTATCGGCTGTAGCCACCAGCCCCTACTAAAGTCCATGACCCCTTTAGTACCGGTTGGAGCCACCAACCGGTACTATAGATCACAAATGAACCGGGACTAATGCATAGCCGTTCGAACCGGGACTAATGGTACCATTAGTGTCGGTTCATTTACAAACCAGGACTAACTTGTCTCACGTAAAGTAGTTTTTCTACTAGTGGTGGGACTGATTGCTCATTTTGGTGAGACCAAAACATTACGAGAAGGAAACAGAGAGTTTGCATTGCGAACTTGGTGGGACCGATCTCTCATCTCGGTAAGCCGAAATGTTATGAAGGGAAATAGATAGTTTGCAATCCCATATCGGTGAGAACAAGATCCCTAGCGGTTAGACCGAACTGATTAGGGTTTCTGGCTATGGCTATGTCAAGTGCCTATGGATGATTGACCATCCATCCTTCGTCCTCTTCAGGAACACTTCAATATTGAACCACGGGTGTTGTATGAAAACCTTCCTCGTCTCCTGACCATAGAGGTGGTTTGAGAGTTAATCTTCTCTATATTGGAAATGGGGCAAAGGAATAAAAAAGTCAAGGTATAATAGTTAGTACCATCTTGTAGTGAACTAATGTCTTCTTCATTGTGCAGACAAAGATCTTGTTGTTATTTTGTCGCTAATTTCTTTATCCTAACAATCTTTCTGAGTTTCTTGACTTGATTGATATTCATGGACAACTCATTTCCCCATATGCAAAAAGGGTCGAACAGTGGGTCAAAACCTCTGACAACAGGACCTACATGTGCAAGACCAAATTGTTAAAAACATAATATTAGAATGGTTCCTGCAACTCACAATAATGTGCTATTAGACAATGGACCATGCACCTGCTAACCTCGACTGTAAACCTCAGTGCTTCCCATTGTTTCCCTGCCACACAAATAAGGTAGTTAGTCATCAGGTTAAGTAAGGGTCTGCATGCTATAAGTATCATATGTTGATGAAAAATAAGCACATTGTAGATTCATCAGATTAATTCAAGCCACATGGAAAACCCATTTATCAAACTAAAGCATGATTAAGAACTAGGAAATAAAGCAATTGTATATGTTTCTGATGTATTAAGTGTAGCCAAATTCGATTTATCCCTCACATTCACAACAATACAAAATCCTACCCACGACAATTGGACATCCCATTGCAGAATTGAACCAAGCAGTTCACTAAACACCACAACAAATGAACCAAACATTAAGTGAGCACCACATTGCACAATATAACATACTCCTAATAGAAGATCAGACAGTTAACCAAACCAAGCATGCTTAACAACTTGGAAATATAGCAATTGTATTTGTTTCTCATGTATTTAGTAGAGCCAAATTCGATTTACTTCTCACATGGTATACCATAACAGAATGCACCCACAACTATTGAACATATCATTGCAGAATTGAACCAAACAGTAAACTGAACACCACAAAACAAATGAACCAAACGTTAACTGAGAACCACATTGCACAATGTATAACAAACCAAGCATGCTTGACAACTTGGAAATATAGCAATTGTATTCGTTTCTCATGTATTTTGTAAAGATAAATTCGCTTTATTTCTCACATGGAAGACAATACAAAATTGCAGCCTAAATAATTGAACATCACATTTGCAGAATTGAACCAAACAGTTAAGTGAAGACGACAACTAATTAACCAAACGGTTAATAAGTGCGCACCACACTGCACGACATATAGAACATATACACAGGAGCAACATATTGCATGGTAAAATTAGATAGCACAATTCACTAGAATTTGTTAAGGAAAGGCAGGAGAAGAACACACAATGGGTAAACTGAGCATGCTTAATCGTCATAGCTAGCAAATGGCAAGGTGCTCCACCAAGATCTGGGGCTCGGCACGAATGGCAGCCATCATGACCTCATCCGTGCGTGCGGCCGCGATTTGCTTCTCCGCTGCCAAATGCTCCTTGAGCTCCTGGGTTTACTGCGTGCACCATGGCTTAGGGCGGCGCTTATTTGGTGGAGGGGTCGATGATCTGGGTGGAAGGTGTCGCATCGGTAGTTGGGGCATGTGGGATGTGGAAGGAGGAGGAGATGGGAGTCAGGTGTGGATTACCTGCCTGGATAGACGAGGCCGAGCAGCGTGAAGGAGGGTCGCCGGGGAGGATGTGGTGCTGCAAGCAAAGAGTGAAGGTTTCAACTTGGAAAGGAAGGCAGAAACAGGGGAAATGTGGCTTTTGGTAAGGGGGAGGGGCCGGGGAGGTAGATATTTTCGCGGAAGCCGAAAATTTTGAATCGGTTCAGCGAAAGAACTGGCGCGCCAAGTGTCATCAGACACGGTCCCTTATTCAGAACCGCGTATGATATGTGAACATCACAAACGATTCAGAAAGCTTAACCCGTGTGTGACAAGTTTGAACGTCAAAAATTTTGGTTCCAATTTCCCTGGTTACAGTGGTCATCCACGTCATTGCATAGTTTGGGTACACAAAGGAGACTACATCACACCCACACTTCTTAATCAAGCAAGTTCAGCAATTAAACAGAGCTAGCTGGCCTAAACATTACTCTAACAAATTAAAGACCGACGCTCTTAATTAAACAAAACAAAGAGTACTACTATTGCTAGTGCTCGTCGATCTCCGCTGCCTCCTCCATGTCCAGCTCGCGCCCGACGGTCTTCTAGGGAAGGGGCTCCATGGCATCCATCACACCATACTCGGCAAGCATCTTGCCATTTGTGCTTGCCATCTCTTTGGAAAAGGCTGCCACAAGCTGGGCGTTGGCGGCCGCGATATGGGCTTGGACGGGCTCCATCGTCTCAAGGTATGTGGCGGAGGAACGGACGGCTGCTCGAACACTCTCGGTGATTGCCAACTCTTCGGTCGTGGGTTGTCGATCATTGTAGGAGAAGCTTCGTTCGATTTGTGCGGTGACCACCACGAGCTGGGCGTGGGCGGCCTCGACATGGTCATGGGCGGCCTCCATGAGGGCTAAGGCCGCCGCTGCGGAGCAAACAAATGTTGTGCCGCTCTCGCCAGTTGTTATCCCAAAGGCATATGTTGCTGCCGCCACCGGAGAAGCAACATCTGCCGTTTGGGCCGCCTTGGCCGCCCGGTCGCAGATTGCGGCCGCGCTCATGCACCTTGTTAGCATGCACATGGCGGTTGTGGTCATGCTCTCACTAGAGTGGGCCATCGAAGTTGCCCTCACGACGCGGCTCCATGTCCCCATCTTTCACCGGCGACGGTTGAACACACTACAAGAAATATGTCAACTTGTGACCACCACTATTGGTCACTGAATGGTCACAGTTTTCCATTTGTGACCTTTTTGTGACCAAAACCAGATGGTCAAAAGCTGGTCATCATAAACTGACTATAGCGACCTTTCTTCTGGAATGGTCGTGGACGTTTATGACCAAAATATGTCTACTATGGCGTTTTGGTCACTAGCAACCTCCCCAGTCCATGTAGGCATCCAGCATGGCAAGCTGATGTGGCACAAGATTCAGCCCGGTCCAATTCGGTTTTCTACATGGGCCTAGCCCAACAATTCGGCCTTTTTAATGTATTTTTTCCTGTGCTTTTATTAGCTACATGGGTCTGGCCCAACAATTCAGCCTTATTGATTTCTTTGAGTGGCCCTTTTAACAACAGATTTTCTTTTTGATCATGTATTTTCTGGGCCATTTCTTTGCTGGGCCTCTCATGTTTTTTATATGTATCATGGGTCTACTAGTCAGATGGATCCCAGTTATCATGTTCTCATAAGTGGGTCCAAGTTGTCAGGTTCTAGCAAGTGGGTCCGACTTGTCAGGGTCATATTCCTCATTTCATTTTGACAGTAAATAAATAACCAATATTTAAATTGGCACTGACAAAAAACACATATAGTACTTCAAATAACAACAGGTAGATTCAGTATAGAGCCATATTCTGTATGGAGCTCCTGCTCTACAAATAACACGCAATACAATGGTGCTCCTGCTCTACAAATAACTCTACAAGTGGAGTAACTAATTTACAAGCACTATATTCTTCAAGATGGAGCTCCTTCGTTAGAATTACAAACAGTCACATGCACCTGCTCTTGCTCATAGTCAGGATGCCCTGTTACATGAATTAGCAAAGAAGAATCAGAAAACTGGAGCAAATATATTATGAAGAGACCATTCAATAAAAAGGACAAGTTCTTCAGAATGATAACACAAATTCAACTAGGACAATGCTTTTAGAAGTCACAAGAAATAACAATTACTACATGGCAAATGATCATGAAGAGTATAAACACATCTTAAATCTTACTTGTAAAAAGAGAATATGTTAGTGCCACAGTGTGCCCCTGGTTAGCCCGAATCAATAGCTCGCCATACTCCTCCAACAGACTGAACCTACACGTGAGAAGGCAAAAAACATTTACTTTAAGCATCTTACAATTCACAACAAATTCGAGACTGACCTAATTAATTTTACAGCATATAGAGATTTTACAATCAAAGTTCATGGTGCTAGGCTGCTAGCTATCAAGATGAAAACGACATGTAGCAGATACATTGTACAAACAGGAATTTTAGAACATCGCATTAACACTGCATGTGCAATGATTTGGCTAACAACACGGAACAATAATGTAGCACATACTGTAGCACAACTAACAACAGCACGGTCCATCACAATAATGTAACCAGTCAAGGGCTACTCTAAGCAAGCATAGTAGTTGCACATGCAAAGTCAACTGTCTAGTTAAATGCTCTACAGGTCTTCTAAATTGATCGACAGATAAAATAGCGCAAAATACTTCATGAAAGCACAAAATCATTACATTGTACTACTACTGAAACAGAAACAGAAACAAGAGCTTCGGCTCCCACGCAGATTGGGAATACAGCAATACAGTATCAAAAATAAACTACTAGAATACATAGAAATTCCATGCAGATGAGTAATTCCATAATACAGTTTCTTTTTTTGAAGAGTTGCATATCACAATAAAAACAGATACAATGTTTAATTGCCCGAGGACAGAACAGTATAGTAAAGAACACAGAACATACAAGGCATGCATACATTATTAACTAAAAGGGAGGATCGATCAATAAGGATTAGTTAACCCATATCGATAAATAATATCTATAGATGATTCCATACAATGTAGAACTGTTGTACTTGGCAATGCACACTAGCTACTGATGACTGGTTATATTGGTTCATTGTCATCAAATTAAAAAAGAACTACCCTGATCAAGCATACATAAGCATAAAAATATCAAACAAGCTCATTGTGCATTTTCTTTTTAAATGTGATACACAATAAGCATAAGCAACCACTAGGAAAATAACTTGCTATCTACATGCCCTATTATCAGCAACAAGAACATTAGGTAAGGAATAATATAATATTTCCAATGCAATCTGTCTCCATCCCCAACACTGCGGCAACAGTCTCCAGCATCATTGCGCGGCAGCCATACCTCCTCTGCAACCCAATTTGAAGGGTCAGCTTCAGAACATGATAAACTTCAAAGTACAATACAGGAGACCAAGATGATAAACTGGTGCAAAAATCATGATAAACAGGTACCCTCTCTGTCTGAACCATTTTCTTGCACATATGGATGTGCTAACAATACAACTAGCATTAAAGCTGAATATATGTCCATGTTTCCTAGCAAACAAAAATCTTGTACAAACTAGCATTGAAGCTGAATATATTCCCATAACAACTAGCAGCACCAGCTTATGAAACCACATATATATTCCCATCTAATTTATTCTAATGGAAGTTAAATTAAGAGATGTATTGCAAATGTCTGAAGCAATGTTATGTGCTATATCCATCTCATTATCTGAAGGCAGGCAAACTAAGATTTCACCCAACCTACAACAGTTGCTGCCACAACCAAACTACATAGTAGTTCTACCTGCAGTAGATGGAGGCAATTGTCTCACCTGCGGTAGCTGTCCAGGAGCAAGTTGAGGACGGTCGGGGTAGTAGCAGCAGGAGAAGCGTGCCGGCCTCTTTGGAAACCTTCATGGGCGTGCAGATGCGTTGTCTGGCAAGGCTCGGCAATCAAGCTTATTGATCCATAGTGGAAGACTACAGCCTGGGTACATCACAAGTTGTGAGACATTTTCCCTCAAAGAAATAAAACATTGCAGTACAGAAACTTTCACACAAATTAACAGTTCAGTACAGAATCTGCAAAACAAATTGACAGATAAGAATTGGAACACTTTCTTATAAGTCCCAACAACAGGATGAAAAAGGCGAAGAGGAACATTGTGGTACTTGATCAGGTCGTCAGGGCAGGATGAAGCATACAAAGGCTAAAGCGGATGCTGTTTCACCGAGTAGCCAGATGTGGTATAGTGGACGGACAAACAGAGCATTAATCCAAACCAAACCAATGGCGATGATGGTAAACAACAATGGCTTTGTCAGCATCTTCATCAGAGAGAGAGAGAGAGAGAGAGAGAGAGAGAAAGTGAAAGAGCATGGTGCAAATGGTATCATGTGGCCCTCCCTCACGTGCAGCCATCAGCTAGCCACAACAACACCTCAACAAGGCATGCAGCATGATGAGTGCCTCATCTTCCAGTGCCATGAATCATAAGGATCAAGGACTACTCGATCAGCAGCAGAGGGCGCAAAAACAAATCAACACTTGCAATTAGCTAGTGGGTTATCATTAAGACCACGAGTGTCAGCTGGGGCCAAGGCATGTTAGTCAGAGGTCAGAAGAACACCACACCAGCAGGAGCAGCCCACACTTGTGCGGTTCAACAAGTATACCAAGAACTTTCATAGAACAATGCTCGCACTAACGAACAACTACACTAGCAGTGAGCTGCCCCCCAACAGTTTTGCACCCGTAATGCTAATTTGGGGAGAGTAAAGTTTACAAGAAAATCGAGGCAGGCATACCTGCTTCTTCTTCCTGGCGAGGTTCCAGATCCATGTGTTACGCTCGTGCAGGCTCCTCCTCACCGACGTCTGATGCATATAACAAAAGTCCAGAATAAATCACCGGAAATAAACTGCATCCTCGAAATCTCGCCACCACCTAAGCTAATCTAATCTAATCTGGAGCAAGCATCTAGCTAAGACACGAGGAGGAGGAGGGGCGGCGAGGAAGGCTTACGCAGACCTAGGTCTTGTAGAGGTCGGTCTCGTCGAATCCGGAGATGACCTCCTCCACGAAGTAGCACGCCGGGTTGAAGCGGTCGCGCTCCCGCAGCATGAGCGACGCCTTGTCCCGCTTCTTCTCCGCCGCCGCGGAGCCCGCGCCAGGCCCATCGCCGCCCACGAAAGACGAGGCGGCCGAGATGTCCCTTGCGGCGCTCCCCGCGTCCAGGATGGCCTCCAGGTAGCTGTTGATCCAGTCGTTCCCCACCATCGCACCGCCCGCGCGCACACCGCTCCGGCGCTCTCGGGCGGCGAGGTGAGGTGAGATGTGGTGGGGGATCGGGAGGTTGGTGGGGTGGGGGATCGGAGAAGCGGTGGGGGGTCGGGAGGTGGGTGGGGAGGGACGTGGTCGGCGGTGGTGGGTGAGGAGGACGGCGAGGTTGGCGGTGGGTGGGAGAGGACTGGATCGGGAGGGGGCGGCGGCGGCTGTCCAATGAAGGGAAAGGGGAGAGGGGTTAGGGTTTGGGCTTCGGGGAGAGGAGTGGTGTGCGGGGGAGAGGAGGAGAGGGGGGAGGAGTGGTGTGCCCGCGAGGGGGGAGGAGTGGGTGAGTGGTGGCATTTTGCCAATGACAGGTGGGCCCGTGAGGAATTAGGCCCACATGTCAGTGTCCTCAACGACATGTGGTATAGGTGAGGGGAACTGCTTTTGGGTGGGTGTGGGTGGGGAGAGGGTGAGGGGTGTGGGTTGTTGGATCTGGCAGGATCCGACGGTCTCTAATGCTTGATCCGCGTGACATGCCCATTGACCAATCAGAGTGAAGTGTAGGCTTTGATGATGTTATGACCATCTAAAATGGTCGTAATCAATTTTCCATTTTTCGAGTGCCCAAAATGAGTTTTTTTGTGAAGGACCTACCATATATTTGTTGCAAAATTGGACCAAATCATTTTTCTAAAATACTAGGCAATTTTTAATGCATAATTGACCAAATGATTGGGTGTAAAAAGTTTTGATCCACCTCTGGTGAAAAAGACAAATTCCCGCCGATTCAGTTGGAAGCGGGTCAAATTTGAACTATAGCTGCCTTATAATTTGCTATTTATTTTTTCCAAAAATCACTTCTAGGTACATAAGTATCTATTTAATCAGAGAAACACCAAAAGTTTTCCAAGATTCAACCACTAGCTAGGAACGGTCATGCCCGCTGTTTTGACCACATTTTGAAACGGGCATACAAAATTCAAAAAAATCAAAAAATTGGAAAACCTTCGCATT
Source organism: Triticum aestivum (assembly GCF_018294505.1). Lineage (NCBI taxonomy): Eukaryota > Viridiplantae > Streptophyta > Magnoliopsida > Poales > Poaceae > Triticum > Triticum aestivum. The sequence goes on from NC_057801.1 coordinate 732,278,735, forward strand.
GTGTCATTATATGTGACCAAGTTTCCAGGAAAAATAATAAACTTGTAATATGGAAACTATTTTAGAAAAGTGTTCTCAAAATGAGCTATCATGCGTGAAGATTCAAGGCTTTCTAGCCAAATGATCAATCTTATGGCCACATTCATGGCATAGTTTGTTCAAATGATCTCATATCGTGCACAAGGGGGCATCTTGGAATTCCAAACAACGTTGGGAGTTTTCATTTTCTTTTCACGGAAAATACATTTTCCATTTTTCGAGTGGCCGAAATGAGGGTTTTTTGTGAAGGACCTACCATATATTTGTTGCAAAATTGGACCTAATCAATTTTATAAAATACTAGGCCATATTTAATGCACAATTGACAAAATGGTTGGGTGTCAAAAGTTTTGATCCACCTCTGGAGAAAAAGACAAATTACCGTCGATTCAGCTGGAAGCGGGTCAAATTCGAACTGTAGCTGCCTCATAGTTTGCTATTTATTTTTTGCAAAAATCATTTCTAGTTACATAAGTACGTATTTAATCAGATAAACACCAAAAAATCCAATTTTCAACCACTAGCTAGGAACGGTCAACCCCGCCGTTTTGACCGCATTTTGAAACGGGCATAAAAAATTCAAAAAAATCAAAAAATTGGAAAACCTTCGCATTGTGTTATTATATGTGGCCAAGTTTCCAGCAAAAATAATAAACTTGTAATACGGAAATTATTTTAAAAAGTGTTCTCAAAAATAAGCTATCATGCATGAAGATTCATGGCTATCAAGCCAAATGATCAATCTTATGGCCACATTCATGGCATAGTTTGTTCAAATGACCTCATATAGTGCACAAGGGTGCATCTTGGAATGACAAACAATGTTGCCTAAGGAAGTTTTCATTTTATTTGGACAGAAAATTCATTTTCCATTTTTCGAGTTCCCAAAATGAGTTTTTTTTGTGAAGGACCTACCATATATTTGTTGCAAAATTGGACCAAATCAATTTTATAAAATACTAGGACATATATAATGCACAATTGACAAAATGGTTGGGTGTCAAAAGTTTTGATCCACCTCTGGGGAAAAAGACAAATTCCCGCTGATTCAGCTGGAAGCGGGTCAAATTTGAACTGTAGCTACCTCATAGTTTGCTATTTATTTTTTTCCAAAAATCATTTCTAGGTACATAACTATCTATTTAATCAGAGAAACACCAAAAAAGTTACAAGATTCAACCACTAGCTAGGAACTGTCAAGCCCACCGTTTTGACCGCATTTTGAAACGGGCATAAAGAATTAAAAAATCAAAAAAATGGAAAACCTCCGCATTGTGTCATTATATGTGACCAAGTTTCCAGCAAAAATAATAAACTTGTAATACGGTAATTATTTTAAAAAAGTGTTCTCAAAAATGAGCTATCATGCGTGAAGATTCATGGCTATCAAGCCAAATGATCAATCTTATGGCCACATTCATGGCATAGTTTGTTCAAATGACCTCATATAGTGCACAAGGGTGCATCTTGGAATGACAAACAATGTTGCCTAAGGAAGTTTTCATTTTCTTTGGACGGAAAATTCATTTTCCATTTTTCGAGTGCCTGAAATGAGTTTTTTTGTGAAGGACCTGCCATATATTTGTTGGAAAATTGGACCAAATCAATTTTATAAAATACTAGGCCATATATAATTCACAATTGACAAAATGGTTGGGTGTCAAAATTTTTGATCCACCTCTTGTGAAAAAGAAAAATTCCCGCTGATTTAGTTGGAAGCGGCTCAAATTTGAACTGTAGCTACCTCGTAGTTTGCTCTTTAGTTTTTCCAAAAATTATTTCTAGGTACATAACTATCTATTTAATCAGAGAAACACCAAAAAAATTACAAGATTCAACCACTAGCTAGGAACGGTCAAGCCCGTTGTTTTGACCGCATTTTGAAACAGGCATAAAGAATTCAAAAAAATCAAAAAAAAAGGAAAACTTCCGCATTGTGTCATTATATGTGACCAAGTTTCCAGAAAAAATAATAAACTTGTAATACGGTAATTATTTTAAAAAAAATGTTCTCAGAAATGAGTTATCATGCGTGAAGATTCATGGCTTTCAAGCCAAATGATCAATCTTATGGACACATTCATGGCATAGTTTATTAAAATGATCTCATATTATGCACAAGGGTGCATCTTGGAATTCCAAACAATGTTGGCTAAGGAAGTTTTCATTTTCTTTGCCCGGAAAATTCATTTTCCGTTTTCTAAGTGCCCGAAATGAGGTTTTTTGTGAAGGAACTACCAAATAATTGTTGCAAAAATGGACCGAATCAATTTTATAAAATATTAGGCCATGTTTAATGCACAATTGACAAAATGGTTGGGTGTAAAAAGTTTTGATCCACCTCTGGTGAAAAAGACAAATTGCGGCCCATTCAGTTGGAAGCGGGTCAAATTTGAACTGCAGGTGCCTCATAGTTTGCTATTTATTTTTTCCCAAAATAATTTCTAGGTACGTAAGTATCTATTTAATCAGAAATACATGGTTTGATGGTGAGACATCGAGGTTTGGACGGTGGTCGAGGGCCCCAACTCTAGAGCGCGTAAGCTCGCATGCCTACCGCGTGGTCACCGCGTGACCGTGGCATTGCCATGCGTTCTGGGCGGCCTAGGCATGTCTAGTGGGTTGGGCACTCCCCAGGTAGGTGCTAGGAAGAAAATCACAACATAAGATTCTCACGAGGAGACCGATCGATGGTCAAACATGAATAAGCAGCCAAGTGTTTGATTTGCGGTACGGGAAATGCCCATGGCTAATGGGCGTGAGTTTTGGCTGAGGATGATCATATACTAAGAAGAATGTCTTCACAAATTTTTAGGGAAATCAAGAATATATAAATAACACTTCCTTCACAAAGTGTTGCTCGGAACAGGATAGGAAAATGAATATTGTTGAGTTATTTTTGAACTAGGCAAGGAAGGTTTTTGACATATTTGATGAAGATATGATCCAAACAATTTATGAGAATTTTTTGGGAATTTTTGGAATAACAGAAATATAGCTTGCTTCACAACCTAGGGCAAAAATTGACACATGGACATGACACATAGGCAAAACTGATGAGATGGCGCCTAGTCATCACAACCCACCACAATCTACAAGGCTATGACCATCTATATTGGTCGTTAACAACAAGAAATAAGGCAGCAGACCAGCGTTGTTTGCTTTATGACCATTTCGTGTAAGGAAATTACGACCTTTCTGACCAAAATGGTCGCAATGGTTTAGGGTTTGGAGCCCCCCGAATAGGTTTTGACCAATTGGTCTCAAATGGTCATAGATCTATGACCAATTCTTCCAGGGTCACTGACAGAAGGTCACTAGTTGACATATTTCTTGTAGTGACAGTGAAATTATATTTGGTGAGCGAGCTAGTGTGCTTGACACACCGGCTGTGGACTGTAGCCGACGCACCTTCTCACGTAAGCCATAGGCATACTATACACCGACGGTGCTCCAGGATATGTTGTACTGCATTTCACACGGTTGGTGATAATAAACTCTGTGGGATCTACTTGATTTTTCATCTTGATTTGAATTACATAATGGGGTCACATCGGCAATGAACGGTGTTTGAATTGCTAGACCTTTTATCTCCAGTGAACATGTAACTATATGTGTGTCGTAAAAAATTGAAATTATTTCGGGTTCGTTTCCAAATTTATACATTAAATTGGTTTTCTAGCCATTTCAGATGCACAATTCAAAATTAAAGCACATGCACATGCTACAATGCACCAACATGGGTTGTAAAATCATATATGTGTCCATGGGTTTATGCTTATGTCCCATGCAAGAAATGGGGATGAATTTTGAACACCACGGCACCGTGGCTCTCCGGTAAATGTTGAGGTACTTGCTTTTATAATTCTAGTAAATCCAAAACCCGTCTGAAATTCATGAACCTTGGCATGCTATCATGGAATGGCATCAACATGCTGGGGTAAAAAATACTGTCCCATTTGGGGCAGGTTATGGTATAAGCTTCTCACAAACCAGAGCATCTCACAAGAAGCCTCATGGTTCCGTTAGGGAAACGTGTCAACTTTGTGGACAAAACGATATTCGTCGCCTCTTCTTCCTTTCAATTTTTTTTCCTAGTGTCAACATAGAACAATAGGAGTGTCTTGTTAAATTTTGAATTTTTTCGGAGATCGTTTGGACATTTTTATACGTTAATTGAGTTTTCTAGTCATTTATGTGCATAATTCAAAATTGAACTACATGCACATGCTCCAGTCCATAAAATGGGTTGCAAAATCAAATGTTTGTCCTTGATTGCAAGCTTAGGTCACATGCAAGAAATGAGAATGAATGTCAAACACCTTGACACCGTCGCTCGGCCGCAAACATTGAGATACATGGTTTTTAAATTCTAGTAAATCCAAAATTTGTCTGAAATTCATGAAACTTGGCATGCTATCATGGAGCAGCATCAACATGTCATGGTAAATTTTTTGTCCCATTTGGGGCAGGTTTGGGGATATGCTTCTCACAAACCAGAGCTTCTCAAAACAAGCGTGATGGTTTCTGTAGGGAACGACCCACCTTTGGGGACGAAACTATATCCATTGCCTCTTATTGGTTCAAAAAAATTCTCGTGTCAATATAGAACAACAAGAGTTTTGTGTCAAATTTTGGGATTTTTCGAGGTTCGTTTGGACATTTTTATGCATTAGCTGAGTTTTCAATTTATTTATGTGCATAATTCAAATTTGAACTATAGGCACAAACTCTAATGCATATAAATTGGTTGAAAATTCAAATGTGTGTCCTTGGTTTTAGGTCCCATGCAAGAAATGGGAATGAATGTCAAACACCCTGCCACCGTCACTCGACAGCAAACATTGAGTTACCTGGTTTTTAAATTCTAGTAAATCCAAAACTCGTCTGAAATTCATGAAACTTGGCATGCTATCATGGAGCGGCATCAACATGTTGTGGTAAATTTTTGGTCCCATTTGGGGCAGGTTTGGGGATATGCTTCTCACAACAAGCCTAATGGTTTTGGTACGGAACGTCCCACCTTTGGGGACGAAATGATATCCATTGCCTCTTATTGCTTTCAAAAAAATTCTCATCTCAACATAGAACAACAGGAGTGTTGTGTCAATTTTTAGGATTTTTTTGGGGTTCATTTGGACATTTTTATGAATTAACTGAGTTTTCAATGCATTTATGTGCATAATTCAAATTTGAACTACATACACATGCTCTAATGCATATAAATTGGTTGAAAATTCAAATATATGTCCTTGGTTGCATGCTTAGGTCCCATGCAAGAAATGGGAATGAATGTCAAACACCCTGCCACCATCACTCGGCCGCAAACATTGAGATACCTGGTTTTTAAATTCTAGTAAATCCAAAACTCGTCTGAAATTCATGAAACTTGGCATGCTATCATGGAGCGGCATCAACATGTTGTGGTAAATCTTTTGTCCCATTTAGGGCAGGTTTGGGGATATGCTTCTCACAAACCAGAGCTTCTCACAACAAGCCTAATGGTTTCGGTAGGGAACGTTCCATCTTTGGGGACGAAACAATACCCATTGCCTCTTATTGCTTTCAGAAAAAAATCTCATCTCAACATAGAACAACAGGAGTGTTATGTCAATTTTTAGGATTTTTTTGGGGTTCGTTTGGACATTTTTATGCATTAACTGAGTTTTCAATGTGTTTATGTGCATATTTCAAATTTGAACTACATAAACATGCTCTAATGCATATATATTGGTTGAAAATTCAAATCTATGTCCTTGGTTGCATGCTTAGGTCCCATGCAAGAAATGGGAATGAATGTCAAATACCCTGCCACCGTCACTCGGCCGCAAATATTGAGATACCTGGTTTTTAAATTCTAGTAAATCCAAAACTTGTCTGAAATTCATGAAACTTGACATGCTATCATGGAGCGGCATCAACACGTTGTCGTAAATTTTTTATCCCATTTGGGGCAGGTTTGGGGATATGCTTCTCACAAACCAGAGCTTCTCACAACAAGCCTAATGGTTTCTGTAGGGAACGTCCCATCTTTGGGGACGAAACAATATCCATTGCCTCTTATTGCTTTCAAAATAATTCTCATCTCAGCATAGAACAACAGGAGTGTTGTGTCAATTTTTGGGATTTTTTGCGGTTCATTTGGACATTTTTATGCATTAATTGAGTTTTCAATGCATTTATGTGCATAATTCAAATTTTAACTACATGAACATGCTCTAATGCATATAAATTGTTTGAAAATTCAAATTTGTGACCTTGGTTGCATGCTTAGGTCCCATGCAAAAAATGGGAATGAATGTCAAACACCCTGCCACCGTCACTCGACCGCAGACATTGAGATAGCTGGTTTTTAAATTCTAGTAAATCCAAAACTCATTTGAAATTCGTGAAACTTGGCATGCTATAATGGAATGGCACCCGACATGTTGTGGTATGTTTCGTGTCCATTTTGAGAGAAGGCGCACTCGAATAACAGCCAACAAAGGTATTTTGAAACAAATAGCTGCCACTCTAACATCGAACCTTTATATAATTGAAACTGTGTGTGTTATGTTAACCATTCACGTGACGCCACGTGTCTTGGTTTTAATGGCTATAGGAGGTGTCGTGCATACAGTTGCTTGATTGAATGGGAGGTGTGTGAGCGATGTCCGGTGCGCAGGCTGACCGAGAGGCGTGCAAGCTGTCCTCTAATGTGCAGCCTCACCTAGAAGCATGCGAGTTGTACGCTGCGCAAGCTCACTGGGAAGCAAGCCCTTTGACTTCCATGGCCACCCGCCTTCCTCTCCATTAATGTCTCCCAAGCCACGGCTTAATACGGGCATCGTTACTGTTTGCCTCCCATTCCCCTCCCTCCTGCAGACCTCCACCAATGCCATGGGCAGAAGGATTATCTACCACTAGTCTTTAAGTTTGGTGAAGTCGACTCTGAGCCGGAGGAGATAGAAAATAAGGAGGAATGGGGCCTCATGGACATGGCCCAGAATGAGCTAGTCGTGGCGGTTGCTGCCTCGACTCCCGTCCCAGCTCCCAACCCGCGCCCGCGCCAACGACCATCCCCATAGCATTGACGGGCTGGTCGCCGAGCACTATCCTAGGGCTGGAAGCCGCGAGCGTTAGGGAGGTCTCTGTGGACCCGCGTGAGCTTGTGTACATGCCAGCATCTGTGGCCATGCCCGTGCGCGCCCCTCCACCCGTCGCGGTGCCAGTCCCCGTGCGTTTGGCTGCACCCGTCGCACTCGTTCCCATGCGTGCTCCCCCCTCAGCGGCATGGGATGCCGCCGTCTACCGCTACCTCTTAGCGTTGCCAGCTGTCGTCTTCTTGTGCCCCGCCTGTCGATCGCGCAATGACATGATGTTTGACTTACAAGTGAAGAACATTTTGTGATGCCTTGAAGACTTCAACAACGGTGTCCCGGAGGTCGACAACGACAAGGACGGCATGGCACGCCGCCTCCGCCGCCGCCGGACATAATTTTTTTTCTTGGGTTTAATACTATATCTTGATGACCCACAAGTGTAGGGGATCTATCGTAGTCCTTTCAATAAGTAAGAGTGTCGAAACCAACGAGGAGCAGAAGGAAATGATAAGCGGTTTTCAGTAAGGTTTTCTGCAAGCACTGAAATTGTAGGTGATAGATAGTTTTGTGATAAGATAAATAGTAATGAGTAACAAGTAAACAAAGTAAATAAAGTGCAGCAAGGTGGCCCAATCCTTTATGTAGCAAAGGATAATCCTGGACAATTTCTAATAATGATAAAGGAGCTCTCGAGGACACATGGGAATTATCGTCAAGCTAGTTTTCATCACGCTCATATGATTTGTGTTCGGTACTTTGATAATTTGATATGTGGGTGGACCGGTGCTTGGGTACTGCCCTTACTTGGACAAGCATCCCACTTATGATTACTCCTATTGCAAGCATCCACAACTACAACAAAAGTATTAAGGTAAACCTAACCATAGCATGAAACATGTGGATCCAAATCAGCCCCTAATGAAGCAACGCATAAACTAGGGTTTAAGCTTCTGTCACTCTAGCAACCCATCATCTACTTATTACTTCCCTATGCCCTCCTCTAGGCCCAATAATGGTGAAGTGTCATGTAGTCGACGTTCACATGACACCACTAGAGGAGAAGACAACATACATCTCATTAAAATATCGAACGAATACCAAATTCACATGACTACTAATAGCAAGACTTCACCCATGTCCTCAGGAACAAACGTAACTAGTCACAAAGCATATTCATGTTCATAATAAGAGGAGTAAAAATATGCATAAAGGATCTGAACATATGATCTTCCACCAAGTAAACCAATTAGCATCAACTACAAGGAGTAATCAACACTACTAGCAACCCACAGGAAGCAATTTGTGGTTTTGATACAAGATTGGATACAAGAGATGAACTAGGGTTTTGAGAGGGGATGTTGATGGAGATTGACCCTCTCCCGATGAGAGGATCGTTGGTGATGACGTTGGTGATGATTTCCCCCTCCCGGAGGGGAGTGTCCCCGGCAGAACAGCTCCGCCAGAGCCCTAGATTGATTCTGCCAAGGTTCCGCCTCGTGGCGGCGGAGTTTTGTCCCGTAAGCTTGCCCACGATTTTTTCCAGGGTAAAAGCTCTAATATAACAGAAGATGGACACCGGAGGGCCACCAGGGGGCCTAGGAGATAGGGGGCGCACCCTCCTCTCTCCTGGACAGGGTGTGGGCCCCTTGGTGTATTTCTTTTGCTCGTAAATTCTTATTAAATCCAAAAAGATGTTTCGTGGAGTTTCAGGACTTTTGGGGTTGTGCAGAATAGGTTTCCAACGTTTGCTCCTTTTCCAGCCATAATTCCAGCTGCCGGCATTCCCCCTCTTCATGGTAAACCTTGTAAAATAAGAGAGAGTAGCCATAAGTATTGAGATATAATGTGTAATAACAGCCCATAATGCAATAAATATTGATATAAAAGCATGATGCAAAATGGACGTATCAACTCCCCCAAGCTTAGTCCTCGCTTGTCCTCAAGCGGAAGCTGATATCGAAAAATATGTCCACATGTTTAGAGATAGAGGTGTTGATAAAAGTAAAATACGGACATGAGGTCATCATGATCATTCTTATAACAGCAACATATATAGATTCCATTATATAATTTCTTATGCTCAAGTAACAATCAATTCACAATATCAAGTATGGTTCACAAACTTCTTTAAGAACTAACAAACTATAATCTCAGTCATTGAAGCAATCGCAATTTATCATAACATCAGAAAGAGTCAACAATAGAGCTTTTCAGCAAGTCCACATACTCAACTATCATATAGTCTTCTACAATTGCTAACACTCACGCAATACTTGTGGTTATGGAGTTTCAGACGGACACTGAGAAAGATAGGGGCTTATTGTGTTGCCTCCCAACGTATTCACCTTTAGGTGATGTCAACAATAATAGCTCATGCTAACGAACATCCAATTAGATATATATATATATATATATATATATATATATATATCATGATCTTTCAAACACGAGGAGCTTGCCAAAGGATAAAATGAAAAAGGGCAAGGTGAAGATCACCTTGACTCAAGCACAAAATAAAAGTATAAAGTAAGAACATGAAGTAAAAGATAGTCCCTTCGCAGAGGGAAGCATAGGTTGTTATGTGCTTTTAGGGTTGGATACACAAAATCTTAGTACGAAAGAACGTCACTTTATATGTCACTTGTGTATGGACCTTTATTATGTAGTCCGTCGCTTTTATTGCTTCCATAACAAGATCGTATAAAGCTTATTTTCTCTGCACTAATATGTCATGCATATTTAGGGAGCAATTTTTATTGCTTGCACCGATGACAACTTACTTGAAGGATCTTACTCAATCCATAGGTAGATATGGTGGACTCTCATGGCAAAACTGGGTTTAAGGGTATTTGGAAGCACAAGTAGTATCTCTACTTGGTGCTAGGAATTTGGATAGCATGAGGGGGAAAGGCAAGCTCAACATGTATGGAAGGTCAATGACAACATACTTTAACTGAGATGTGAGAAAACATAAACCATTACGTTGTCTTCCTTGTCCATCGTCAACTCTTTTAGCATGTCATACTTAATGAGTGCTCACAATCATAAAAGATGTCCAAGATAGTGTATTTATATGTGAACCTCTCTTCCCTTATTACTTCCTATTAATTGCAACGATGACCAAAACTATGTTTATCAACTCTCAACAACCTTCATGCCTCATACTTTCTATGTGTGAAGTTATTACTATCCATATGATCAATATGAACTCTTTTATTCTTTTTATTCTTTCTATTTTTCTCAAGATCATAGCAACAAAGCAAAGCCCTTGACTCAACACTAATCTTTATTATAGATAGCTCACGGACTCGATTACAAAAAGAGATCACTAAGCAAAACTCAAAACTACTTGATATCAACACTTCAATCTACTAGATCAAGATACTACTAAAAGGATTGAGCTAAATAAAACGATAAAGGTAGGAGTGTGATGGTGATACGATACCGGGGCACCTCCCCCAAGCTTGGCAGTTGCCAAGGGGGAGTGCCCATACCCATGTGATTATGTCCTCGTAGGTGATGGAGGTGTTGACGATGATGGCGGATAATCGCACATCGAGCGTAAAAGCTCCTCCAACTTGTGCATAATGCCCTTGAGTCCGGCGATATGATCCTTCAATAAAATATTCTCCTATGTGAGATACTTATTTTGTATGCGAGCTAATTCAATCATCTGGAAAGCTTCAATCTCAATTGGAGTAAAAAGGTTAGGTAGGGGTTGAGGGATGTCTTCTTCTTTCACTGCTGGGGCTTGAACCTCCATGGCCTTCTTGATATCTTCATCCTTGTTGATCCCTTCCGGTTCTTCTCTTTTCAGCTCTATCTTCAATAGCCAAGCATCCTTATCTTCATTGTTGAAGGAGGGTGACGCCATGGTGCTCTAGATCTGCAGCAGAAAACAGCTCGAAGCGAAAACAGAGGATATTTGCCTGATACGGTGGTCAAAACCTTCGGGAGTATATATAATGAATTTTTACCGACCAAAATACGTAATGTGCAAGAAAACAGAGTCCGGGAGGCACACGAGGTGCCCATGAGACAGGGGGGCGCCCAGTGAGGGTGGGCGCGCCCTCCACTCTCATGGCAAAAACTGGGTTTAAGGATATTTGGAAGCACAAGTAGTATCTCTCCTTTGGTGCAAGGAATTTGGCTAGCACGAGGGGGAAAGGCAATCTCAACATGTTTGGAAGGTCAATAACAATATACTTAACTGAGATGTGAGAAAACATAAACCATTAGGTTGTCTTCCTTGTCCAACGTCAACTCTTTAGCATGTCATACTTAATGAGTGCTCCCAATCATAAAAGGTGTCCAAGATAATATATTTATATGTGAACCTCTCTTTCCTTATCACTACCTATTAATTGCAACGATGACCAAAACTACGTTTATCAACTCTCAACAATTTTTATGCCTCATACTTTCTATATGTGAAGTCATCACTAACCATAAGATCAATATGAACTCTTTAATTCTTTCTACTTTCTCAAGATCATAGCAACATAGCAAAGCCCTTGACTCAACACTAATCTTTATTATAGATAGCTCATGGACTCGAATACAAAAAGAGATCACAAAGCCAAACTAAAAACTACTTGATATCAAAACTTCAATCTACTAAATCAAGACACTACTAAAAGGATCAAACTAAATAAAACGGTAAAGATAGGAGTGTGATGGTGATACGATACTGGGGCACCTCCCCCAAGCTTGGCAGTTGCCAAGGGGAGTGCCTATACCCATGTGATTATGTCGTCGGAGGTGGTGAAGTAGGAGTTGTTGATGATGTAGGCTTGTCGACCGTCTTCCAAGGCATAGGCTCACCATCATAGAAGGATGATCGAGTCTCCGGGATCCTTAAATGTGCAGCCGAACTCATCCTCTTGAATCTATATTCATACTCACAGTTCTGGTTTTGCAGGTCATAGATCTGGGCTTGGAGATGCTCGATTTTATCTTGAAGCTTGAAGATGGTCTCCCCAATGACTTTGGCATCTAGCTTGTGGTTGTTGGTGAACTCCGTGATCATCATCTGATTGGCATTGAGTCCACGCTCCACCATCCCTTGGCACTTGAAGACTTGCTGCTCCACGGCTTCGAGCTTTGTTTCCACGCTTCCGGTACGCCTTGGTCCCTCCACGTCGCGGATGTGCAGCACCCCCTCATGCATCTCGATGGTTTGAGGGTGTTGCGGCACCTCCATGAGATAGGGGTTGATAACCCTCTCGAAAAACTTGTCCTTGGGAGTGCTTGGAGACGCCATGATGCTCTAGATCTGAAACAGAAACAACTCGAAATAAAAACAGAGGATATTTGCATGATACGGTGGTCAAAACCTTCGGGAGTATATATAATGAATTTTTATCGACCAAAATACATACTTGCAAGAAAACAGACTCCGGGAGGCACACGAGGTGCCCACGAGACAGGGGGGCGCGCCCTCCACTCTCGTGGGGGCCTTGTGTCCCTTTCGAACTACTTCTTTCTTCCTAAAATTCTTAAATAATCCAAAACAGATAAAAATTTCCATTGGAGTTGTTTTGGAGTCGGTTTACTTACCGTACCACATACCTATTCCTTTTTGGAGTCTGGAATGTTCTGGAAAGTGTCCCTTATGTATTCCTCCGGGGTTACGGTTTCAATAATATTAGTTTCAACATTAATAGGATTACCTGAAATATAATGTTTAATTCTTTGACCGTTTACCACCCTCGGACTTGTGCCTTCGAAGTTGTTGATCTTTATCGCACCAGAACGATAGACCTCCTCGATAACATAGGGGCCTTCCCATTTAGAGAGAAGCTTTCCTACAAAAAAATCTTAAACGAGAGTTGAATAATAACACATAATCACCTACGTTAAATTCACGCTTTTGTATTCTTTTATCATGCCAGCGCTTGACTTTTTCTTTGAATAGCTTGGCATTCTCATAAGCTTGGGTTCTCCATTCATCAAGTGAGCTAATATCAAACAACCTCTTCTCACCAGCAAGTTTGAAGTCATGATTGAGCTCTTTAATAGCCCAATATGCTTTATGTTCAAGTTCAAGAGGCAAATGACATGCTTTTCCATAAACCATCTTATACGGAGACATACCCATAGGATTTTTGTATGCAGTTTTATAGGCACATAATGCATCATCAAGTTTTTTGGACCAATTCTTTCTAGATCTATTAACAGTCTTTTGCAAAATTAATTTGAGCTCTCTATTGCTCAACTCTACTTGACCACTAGACTGCGGATGATAAGGAGATGCAATTCTATGATTGACATCATACTTAGCAAGCATCTTACGGAAAGCACCATGAATAAAATGTGAACCACCATCAGTCATAAGATATCTAGGGACTCCAAACCTCAGAAAAATAACTTCTTTAAGCATTTTAATAGAAGTGTTATGATTAGCACTACTAGTTGGAATAGCTTCTACCCACTTAGTAACATAATCAACAGCAACTAAAATATGTGTATAACCATTAGAGGCAGGAAAAGGTCCCATATAATCAAAGCCCCAAACATCAAACGGTTCAATAACAAGAGAATAATTCATAGGCATTTCTTGACGTCTACTAATATTACCAATTTTTGACATTCATCACAAGATAAGACAAACTTACGAGCATCTTTGAAGAGAGTAGGTCAATAAAAACCAGATTGTAGTACCTTATGTGCAGTTCTATCTCCAACGTGGTGTCCTCCATATGATTCAGAGTGACACTTGCATAGTATCTGTTCTTGTTCATGCTCAGGTACACAATGTCTAATAACACCATCTACTCCTTCTTTATAAAGGTGTGGGTCATCCCAAAAGTAATGTCTTAAATCATAAAAGAACTTTTTCTTTTGCTGGTATGTGAAAATAGGTGGTATAAATTTAGCAACAATATAATTAGCATAATCAGCATACCATGGAGCAGTGTGAGAAGCATTAATGACTGCTAATTTTTCATCAGGGAAGCTATCATCAATAGGCAGTGGGTCATCAAGAACATTCTCTAACCTAGACAAGTTGTCTACAACTGGGTTCTCAGCTCCCTTTCTATCAATAATGTGCAAATCAAACTCTTGGAGCAGGAGAACCCATCTAATGAGTCTAGGCTTAGCATCTTTATTTTCCATAAGATATTTAATAGCAGCATGATCAGTGTGAATAGTAACTTTGGAATCAACAATATAAGGTCTAAACTTATCACATGCAAACACAACTGCTAAGAATTCTTTTTTAGTGGTAGCATAATTTCTTTGGGCTGTATCAAGAGTCTTACTAGCATACTGGATAACATTCAATTTCTTATCGACTCTTTGCCCAAGAACAGCCCCTACAGCATAATCACTAGCGTCACACATAATTTCAAAAGGTAGATTCCAATCAGGTGGCTGAACAACAGGTGCAGTGATCAAAGCTTTCTTAAGTATTTCAAATGCTTCTACACAGTCATCATCAAAGACAAAAGGAATATCTTTTTGCAATAAATTAGTCAGAGGCCTAGAGATCTTAGAAAAGTCCTTAATGAACCTCCTATAAAAACCGGCATGACCAAGGAAACTTCTTATACCTTTTATGTCCTTGGGGCATGGCATCTTTTCAATAGCATCAACTTTAGCTTTATCAACTTCAATACCTCTCTCGGAAATCTTATGCCCCAAGACAATGCCTTCATTAACCATAAAGTGACACTTTTTCCAATTTAGAACGAGACTAGTGTCTTCGCATCTCTGCAAAACTCGATCAAGGTTGCTCAAACAATTATCAAAGGAGGATCCATAAATAGAGACGTCATCCATCAATACCTCAAAAATCTTTTCACAAAAATCAGAGAATATAGCCAACATGCATCTTTGAAAGGTAGCAGGTGCATTGCATAAACCAAAAGGCATACGTCTATAAGCGAAAGTACCAAAAGGGCAAGTAAAAGTAGTTTTTGCTTGATCTCCCGCTGAGACAGGTATTTGAGAGAAACCAGAATAACCATCTAGAAAGCAGAAATGTGTGTGTTTGGACAGTCTTTCTAGCATTTGATCAATAAAAGATAAAGGGTAATGATCTTTCTTAGTAGCTTTATTTAGTTTACGAAAATCATTTACCATCCTATAACCTGTAATAATTCTTTGCGGGATCAATTCATCTTTATCATTAGGAACAACAATAATACCTCCTTTTAGGGACACAATGGACAGGGCTTACCCAATCACTATCAGCAACAGGATAAATTATACCTGCCTCAAGGAGCTTTAGTATCTCCTTTCTTACCACTTCTTTCATTTTAGGATTTACTCGTCGTTGAGGATCTCTAACTGGTTTAGCATCATCCTCCAATTTAATTTTGTGTTGGCATAATGTGGGACTAATGCCCTTAAGATCATCCAGAGTATATCCAATAGCAGCTCGATGCTTCTTCAGAGTTTTCAATAATCTTTCTTCTTCTTGCTCTGAAAGGTTAGCACTAATAATAACAAGATATATTTTCTTTTCATCGAGATAAGCATACTTAAGATTATTAGGTAGGGGTTTGAGTTCAAACACGGGATCACCCTTGGGTGGAAGGGGATCCCCAAGAATTTCAACGGGAAAGTTGTGTTTTAGAATAGGTTCCTGTTTAAGGAATAATTCATCTATTTCCCTTCTTTCTTTCATAAACATATCATTTTAATGGTCTAGCAAATATTGTTCTAACGGATCAGTAGGAGGCACTGCAATAGAGGCAAGACCAATTATTTCATCTTTACTAGATAATTCTTTATCACGGGGTTGTCTACTAAACTTAGCAAAATTAAACTCATGAGACATACCATCTATGCCAACAGTAACAATATTCTTTTCCCAATTAATCTTAGCACTAGCTGTATTCAAGAAGGGTCTACCAAAACTAATTGGACAAAAGGCATCTTGTGGGGAAGCAAGAACAAGAAAATTAGCAGGGTATTTAACCATCCCACACAAAACTTCAACATCTCTAACAATCCCAACAGGTTTAATGGTATCCCTATTAGCAAGCTTAATAGTAACATCAATGTCTTCCAATTCAACGGGTGCAATGTCGTGCATAATTTCTTTATATAAATCATAAGCTATAGCGCTAGCACTAGCACCCATATCACATAAGCCATGATAGCAATGATCTCCTATATTAACAGAAATAACAGGCATGCCTACGACAGGTCTACGTGTCTTAGTATCTGGCCTAGCAATATTAGCAGTCTCACCACAGAAATAAATAACATGCCCATCTAAATCATCATCCAAGAGATCTTTAACTATAGCAATACTAGGTTCAACATTAATTTGCTCAGGAGGTGTATAAGTCCTAGTATTACTCTTACGAACAACAGTCGAAGTTTTAGCATGATCCTTTATCCTAACAGGAAAAGGTGGTTTCTCAACATAGGTAGTAGGAACAATAGGGTCACTATAAGTGATAGTCTTTTCTTCAACTGTAATAGGTGCAACTACTTTCACTTCAACAGGAGGATTATATTTAAACCACTTCTCTTTAGGGAGATCAACGTGAGTAGCAAAAGATTCACAGAAAGAAGCTACTATCTCAGAGTCAAGTCCATACTTAGCGCTAAATCCACGAAAAACATCGGTATCCATAAAAGATTTAACACAATCAAACTTAGGTGTCATACCTGGCTCCTTACCATCGTCGGAACCCCAATCTTCAGAGTTGCATTTAAGAACCAGCACAGGAAGTATCAAGCAGGTTGCGATTATCAAGAGAAAGCCGAGCATAAAATTTTTGAATAATCATTCCCCGAGAGAGCTCATGATTGGGGCATGAATATAACATTGACTTAAGCCTCCCCCAATCTTGAGCGATGCTTTCTCCTTCGCAAGGCCAGAAATTATATATGTAATTATGATCATGATGAACAAGATGCATAGGATAGAACTTCTGGTGAAATTCCAACTTCAATCGCTTATAATTCCAAGATCTCGTATCATCACATAGCCTAAACCATGTCAATGCATCTCCCTTCAAAGATAAAGGGAAGACCTTCCTTTTGACAACATCATCGGGGATACCTGCAAGCTTAAATAATCCACAAACTTCATCCACAAAGATAAGGTGTAAATCGGGATGCAACGTTCCATCTCCTGCAAATGGATTAGCTAGCAGTTTCTCTATCATACCCAAAGGAATCTCAAAATAAACATTTTCATAAAGTTCAGTAGGTTGAGTAGCAACTCTTTGCTCTACTGGTTGGGGTGAAGATGCCCCAAACTAGCCCCTCAAAGGATTAGTTTCCATAGTAACAAGTAACAAAAATTTCAGCATACTATATAAATGTTTCCTTACCAAGTTCCACTCACCAAAAGCACTACACTCCCCGGCAATGGTGCCAGAAAAGAGTCTTGATGACCCATAAGTGTAGGGGATCTATCGTAGTCCTTTCGATAAGTAAGAGTGTCGAACCCAACGAGGAGCAGAAGGAAATGATAAGCGGTGTTCAGTAAGGTTTTCTGCAAGCACTGAAATTGTAGGTGATAGATAGTTTTGTGATAAGATAAATAGTAACGAGTAACAAGTAAACAAAGTAAATAAAGTGAAGCAAGGTGGCCCAATCCTTTATGTAGCAAAGGATAAGCCTGGACAATTTCTAATAATGATAAAGGAGCTCCCGCAGACACATGGGAATTATCGTCAAGCTAGTTTTCATCACACTCATATGATTCGCGTTCGGTACTTTGATAATTTGATATGTGGGTGGACCGGTGCTTGGGTACTACCCTTACTTAGACAAGCATCCCACTTATGATTAACCCCTATTGCAAGCATCCGCAACTACAACAAAAGTATTAAGGTAAACCTAACCATAGCATGAAACATGTGGATCCAAATCAGCCCCTAACGAAGCAACGCATAAACTAGGGTTTAAGCTTCTGTCACTCTAGCAACCCATCATCTACTTATTACTTCCCTATGCCCTCCTCTAGGCCCAATAATGGTGAAGTGTCATGTAGTCGATGTTCACATGACACCACTAGAGGAGAAGACAACATACATCTCATCAAAATATCGAACGAATACCAAATTCACATGACTACTAATAGCAAGACTTCACCCATGTCCTCAGGAACAAACATAACTACTCACAAAGCATATTCATGTTCATAATCAGAGGAGTAATAATATGCATAAAGGATCTGAACATATGATCTTCCACCAAGTAAACCAATTAGCATCAACTACAAGGAGTAATCAACACTACTAGCAACCCACAGGTACCAATTTGTGATTTTGATACAAGATTGGATATAAGAGATGAACTAGGGTTTTGAGAGGAGATGGTGCTGGTGAAGATGTTGATGGAGATTGACCCTCTCCCGATGAGAGGATCGTTGGTGATGACGTTGGTGATGATTTCCCCCTCCCGGAGGGAAGTGTCCCCGGCAGAATAGCTCCGCCAGAGCCCTAGATTGATTCCGCCAAGGTTCCGCCTCATGGCGGCGGAGCTTCATCCCGTAAGCTTGCCCACGATTTTTTCCAGGGTAAAAGCTCTAATATAACAGAAGATGGACACCGGAGGGCCACCAGGGGGGCCAGGAAATAGGGGGGCACCCTCCTCTCTCCTGGACAGGGTGTGGGCCCCCTGGTGTATTTCTTTCGCTCGGAAATTCTTATTAAATCCAAAAATATGTTTTGTGGAGTTTCAGGACTTTTGGGGTTGTGCAGAATAGGTTTCCAACGTTTGCTCCTTTTCCAGCCAGAATTCCACCTGCCGGCATTCCCCCTCTTCATGGTAAACCTTGTAAAATAAGAGAGATTAGCCATAAGTATTGAGATATAATGTGTAATAACATCCCATAATGCAATAAATATTGATATAAAAGCATGATGCAAAATGGACGTATCATCTCTCGATCATATGAATATAAAAATTCGCAGTGTGACTGAATGAAATATATGGTTTGAGCAAACTTGCATTTTTCTCTCTTAATGTACAGACTTATCAAACGATTTTCTTTTGAAAAAACATCAATGGTTTTTAAATATGAAACACTCATCGCAAACGTTTTAGTTAGAACACCCGTATGCAAACCGACAGCTTCCCCAGGAAGCCAAGGGAAAATGTTGGTAAGATTTGCATCTATCATATTGGGTATGCTGCCATTTGTCAAACTAGAAAGATTGACATTTGTTGATATAGTAACATTGCCATTTGTCAACCTTGTAACACTGTGATTTGTCAAAATATGCAGCTAAAAATCACTAGCAGTATCTAATTTTTGCAACTAAAATTCAGTAATTAAGCATAGACTTCATTCATTGATTAAGCAGTCATTCTTTGTACAAACAGTTCAACTCAATAGCTGAACCACCAAACTTTTCCCCAATTGTTGCCAACCACGTACAGAAATAGCTAGTTCTACTTTATATAGTAGCTAATTTTAAGTACGTTGTACAGTTCCACCACATCTATAGTCAGATGAACTGAACAAAATAGCCCCTAAATACTACTACTACGGAGGGGTTTTGTACTACTTCTGGTAGCCTCTCCTCTGCCGAGCATGCTCATTAAGAGGCAGAGGAGGAGGAGCTTATCGACGAGTTGGACAACTGCAATAGGTGCCTGCCGCTGTTGCACCTTTAGCGACGCTCACCTCAAACACCTTCTGACACTCCAGATGACCCCTCTTGAAGCGGTGGTTCTCCTCATAGATCTCCGGATTCCTCACCTCTAAGGCTGCACGTGCTGCGGCCACGGCGGCAGTAAGGCTCTTTGCATGCTTGACGAGGCGCTCCTCCTCCTGCCGCAGGAACTCGGTGTAGCGCACAAGGTCGCTGACGCACGTGCAGGCATCCACCTCCGCCTCCCGCGTTCGGGCGGCACTGGCGGAGCGGGTGATGACCCCGGCGGTCGATGGTGGGCTGGCGTCCACGACCACCACCTCCCGCCTTCGGGCCGTGGTGGCGGAGCGGGTGATGGCCATGATGGCTGGCAGTGGGGTGGCATCCACGACGGCCACCTCCTGCCTTCGGGCCACGGTGGCAGAGCGGGCGATGGCCCTGGCTTTCGACGATGGTGTGGCGACAACAGCCGCCGGCAACAGCTACCAACGGATAGCGGCGGCGGAGCGTGTGGTGGGTGTTCCGTGCACACCCAACAGGGATGCCACATGCACTACACTATGCCAGGGACTGCGCCGCCGCCGCGGTGTAGCCTCCTAGTTGGAGCTGTCCTCTGATGACAGCGGAGTGGCTGACCAACGATGATGGACCGGTGCCATTTGCGATTGTGGGAGAAGCAGACGAGATAAGCTACATGGAGGGCCGAGAAAATGCAACGCGGCACTCGCCGGCCGTGAGGGTTTATATAGCAGGCCGGTAAGCATTGGGGTTTTGGGGGATTTCACTGAGTCGGGCGGGCAGCTTGCGTGGGAACCTGCGAGATTGCGCGGGAACATGCTCAGCGACGATTCATTGGCGCCACCATTTGGCCAAAATAATGCCCTCGCGAGCTATGGAAGCTTGCGTTGTAAGCCTACTGCGGTAGCGGGGTGACAAGATGTGCGAGAGGAGGATGAAAGGCCACGTACACATACGATTAATAAAAAAGCGTTTGTGATTTAATTACCTACTATACCCCCATCCTTGTTGATAAGTAGGATTTAATTAATAAAATACGAATGCATGTCGCCAAAGATTATATAGTTGGATTCGTATTTGAACATAGTTTCCAATTATATAACTTTTATAACATGCATTAACATTTTGTTGGTTAAATTTGAGGGCAAAGTATGGCACAGAATATAAAGGGGACTATAGACCAAGACGGAGGTAGTAGCACACGACCTCTCTCTACGCAGCGACGCAAGTGTCGGTCGTCTTGTAGGCGACCATTTCCTATGTGTTCAACTGCTCTATGCGTGTGGTTGCTTGCGGTTGAGGCAGCCGTGGAGCGCTCTCTACATGACACAATAAGCACACCACGACGACACATACAGAGGGGACATCCAGCGGTTCCAATGGCGATCCCTGTGGCTCCAATGGCGCTCCCTGATACGTCTCCAATGTATCTATAATTTATGAAGTATGCATGCTATTATATTATCCATCTAGGATGTTTTATATGCATTTATATGCTATTTTATATGATTTTTGGGACTAACCTATTAACCTAGAGCCCAGTACCAGTTTCTGTTTTTCCTTGTTTTTGAGTTTTACAAAAAAGGAATATCAAACGGAGTCCAATTGACGTGCCAATTTTTGACGATTTTTTAGGACCAAAAGAAGACCGTGGAGCAAAAGAGTTGGGCCATAAGAGTCCCGGGCCGTCCACGAGGGTGGAGGGCGCGCCCACCCCCCCCCCCCCCCGGGCGCGTGGGCCTACCTCGTGGACGACTCGGGCACCTCCTTGATGTGAGACCTACGCCAAAAATTCCTATAAATACTGAAACCTCCAGAAAATAACCGAGATCGGGAGTTCCGCCGCTGCAAGCCTCTGTAGCCACCAAAAACCAATCGGGACCCTGTTCCTGCACCCTGCCGGAGGGGGATCCCTCACCGGTGGCCATCTTCATCATCCCAGCGATTTTCATGACGAGGAGGGAGTAGTTCACCCTCGGGGTTGAGGGTATGTACCAGTAGCTATGTGTTTGATCTCTCTCTCTCTCGTGTTCTTGATTTGGCACGATCTTGATGTATCGCAAACTTGGCTATTATAGTTGGATCTTATGATGTTTCTCCCCCTCTACTCTCTTGTAATGGATTGAGTTTTCCCTCTGAAGTTATCTTATCAGATTGAGTCTTTAAGGATTTGAGAACACTTGACGTATGCCTTGCCGTGCTTATCTATGGTGACAATGGGATATTCACGTGATCTACTTGATGTATGTTTTGGTGATCAACTTGCGGGTTCGATGAATCTATGCATAGGGGTTGGCACACGTTTTCGTATTGGCTCTTCGGTAGAAACTTTGGAGCACTCTTTGAAGTACTTTGTGTTGGTTGAATAGATGAATCTGAGATTGTGTGATGCATATCGTATAATCATGCCCACGGATACTTGAGGTGACATTGGAGTATCTAGGTGACATTAGGGTTTTGGTTGATTTGTGTCTTAAGGTGTTATTCTAGTATGAACTCTATGATAGATCGAATGGAAAGAATAGCTTCGTGTTATTTTACTGCGGACTCTTGAATAGATAGATCAGAAAGGATAACTTTGAGGTGGTTTTGTAACCTGCCATAATCTCTTTGTTTGTTCTCCGCTATTAGTGACTTTGGAGTGACTCTTTGTTGCATGTTGAGGGATAGTTATATGATACAGTTATGTTATTATTGTTGAGAGAACTTGCACTAGTGAAAGTATGAACCTTAGGCCTTGTTTCCAAGCATTGCAATACCATTTATGCTCACTTTTATTACTTGTTACCTTGCTGTTTTTATAATTTCAGATAACAAATACCTTTATCTACCATCCATATTGCACTTGTATCACCATCTCTTCGCCGAACTAGTGCACCTATACAATTTACCATTGTATTGGGTGTGTTGGGGACACAAGAGACTCTTTGTTATTTGGTTGCAGGGTTGTTTGAGAGAGACCATATTCATCCTACGCCTCCCATGGATTGATAAACCTTAGGTCATCCACTTGAGGGAAATTTTCTACTGTCCTACAAACCTCTGCACTTGGAGGCCCAACAATGTCTACAAGAAGAAGGTTGTGTAGTAGACATCAAGCTCTTTTCTGGCCCCGTTGCCGGGGAGGTGAGTACTTGAAGGTATATCTTTAGATCTTGCAATCGAATCTTTTTGTTTCTTGTTTTATCACTAGTTTATTCTATAAAAGAAAACTACAAACAAATGGAATTGAGTTTGTCTCATATGCTTCGTCTTTTTAATATCTTTCATGAGAATGATGGAAAGGCAAAATGTGCTCAAGTGCTAGAAGAAGAAATCTATAAAATGTTTGGCACTAAATATGTGAATGATGAGCATGATTCAATGTTGTTAGTATGAATTCTTTGAATACCCATGATGCTAATGATATTCAAAGCCAGAAGCTTGGGGATGCTATGTTTGATGAATATGATATTTTTTGTCCCGCAAGTTTTGATGAGCAAATTTATTATTATGAAAGAATGCCTCCTATTTATGATGATTATTGTGATGATACGTATGTCATAAAGAATAAACATAACCATGAAACTTGTCATCATGCCTCACATGATAGTTATTTTGTTGAGTTTGCTTCCACTACTATTGATGAGAAGAAATTTGCTTATGTGGAGAGTAGTAAATTTTCTATGCAAGTAGATCATGAAAATAATGCTTTATGTGCTGGTTATATTGTTGAATTCATTCATGATGCTACTGAAAATTATTATGAGGGAGGAACATATGCTTGTAGGAATTGCAATAATATCAAGTTTCCTCTCTATGTACTTAAAATCTTGAAGTTGTGCTTGTTTTGCCTTCCTATGTTAGTTGATTATTGTTACCATAAGTTGTTTTCTCAAAAAATACCTATGCATAGGAAGTGGGTTAGAATTAAATATGCTAGTCATATTCTTCATGATGCTCTCTTTATGTTTCAATTCTTATCTTTTATGTGAGCATCATTGAAATCATCATGCCTAGCTAGGGGCGTTAAACGATAGCGCTTGTTGGGAGGCAACCCAATTTTATTTTTGTTCCTTGCTTTTTGCTCCTGTTTAGTAATAAATAATTGATATAGCCTCTGGTTAGATGTGGTTTTATGTTTTAGTTAGTATTTGTGCCAAGTAGAGCCTTTGGGAAGACTTGGGTGAAGTCTACATGATCTTGCTGTAAAAAACAGGAACTTTGCGCTCATGAGATTAGCTGCCATGTTTTACTGGAGAGTGCTTTTAGGTTGATTATTTTTGCAGATCATTAATAGACAAATTCCTCAGGTACACCAATTTATTTAAGAATTTTTTGAGTTCAAGAAGTATACGTTTTATATAGATTACTACAGACTGTTTTGTTTTTGACAGATTCTGTTTTCTATGTGTTGTTTGCTTATTTTGATGAATCTATGAGTAGTATCGGAGGGTATGAACCATAAAGAAGTTGTAATACAGTAGGTATTACACTAATATTAATTTAGAATGAGTTCACAACAGTGCCTAACTGGTGATTTTATTTTCTTGTACTAACGGAGCTCATGAGATTTTCTGTTGAGTTTTGTGTTGTGAAGTTTTCAAGTTTTGGGTAAAGATTCGATGGACTATGGATTAAGGAGTGGAAAGAGCCTAAGCTTGGGGATGCCCAAGGCACCCCAAGGTAATTTTCAAGGACAACCAAGAGCCTAAGCTTGGGGATGCCCTGAAAGGCATCCCCTCTTTCATCTTCGTCCATCGGTAACTTTACTTGGAGCTATATTGTTATTCACCACATGATATGTGTTTTGCTTGGAGCGTAATTTTATCTTGTTAGTATTTGCTTGATTTATTTAGAATAATGTTTTGCATCTATATTTTCAATAAAAATGTCAAGGATAGCCTTTACCATGCTTATTTTGCAAGTATACATGTTGCTGTTTCAAAACAGAAAGTTTACCGCTGTTGCAAAAATTCCCTAGAAAAGTCAGAGAATGATATATTATTGAAACTTCTTGAATATTGAGCTCTGATAAATCTTATACAGTGTAATATGTTTCTCATAATTTTTGGTGTTAGGGAAGTATGATGAATCTTGCATTCTTTACAGACTATACTGTTTTGGCAGATTGCTGTTATGTTTGCCTTGTTTGCATATGTTTGCTTGTTTAATGATTCTATTTGAGGATAGGAGTATTGAATATGCAGAGACATTTAGTATGCAATGTCGAATAATAATTTTAGTAATTTTTTACAGTAGAAAATGATAAGGTTTTTGCATTGGTTTATACTAACTTATCTCACGAGTTCTTGTTGAGTTTTGTGTGGATGAAGTTTTTGAGATTTAGGAAAATCGTGATATGAGAGGAATTAAGGAGACACAAAAGCTCAAGCTTGGGGATGCCCAAGGCACTCCAAGATAATATTTCAAGAAGTCTCAAGCATCCAAGCTTGGGGATGCCTCGGTAGGCATCACACCTTTCTTCTTCAACAATTATCGGTTAGTATCGGTTGAACCTAAGTTTTTGCTTCTTCACATGATGTGTGCTATCCTTGAAATGTCATTGTTTTGCTTGCTGTTTTAATGTAATACCAAGATCTGAAATTCTTAAATGAGATAGAGTCTTCACATAGCTACATAATTATTTAACTACTCATTGATCTTCACTTATATCTTTTTGGAAGTAGTTTGTCATTTACTCGTGTGCTTCACTTATATCTTATGAGTAAATGGTTAAATGATTTGAATGTCATAAATATGAAATTATATAGGTTTCAGGTTTCATATGCTTATCCCATGGGGAGTGATGACTTCACATATAAGAAGTAGAGGTTGTAAATTTATTGAAGGTTAGCAAACATTGTATTGGTCATTTGAACAATTCATGAAAGAATATTGAAGGAAGAGAGATTTCACATATAAATATACTATTATGGACATATTTTGTAATTGTGAGCACTCATTGAAATATGACATGCTAAAAGGTTGATGTTGGACAAGGAAGACAACGTAATGGGTTATGTTTTCCTATATCTGAAAAGTTATATTGTCTTGGATCATACAACAGGTTGAGCTTGCCTTTCTCCTTCATGCTAGCCAAATTCTTTGCACTAAGTAGAGATACTACTTGTGCTTCCGAATATCCCTTAAACTAGTTTTGCCATGAAAGTCCACCATACCTACCTATGGATTGAGTAAGATCCTTCAAGTAAGTTGTCATTGGTGCATGCAATAAAAATTTCTCTCTAAATATGTATGATCTATTAGTGCGAAGAAAAGCTTTATATGAACTTGTGATAGGGAAGAAATAAAAGCGACGGACTGCATAATAAAGGTATTTATCACAAGCGGCAATATAAAGTGACGTTCTTTTGCATTAATATTTTGTGCATCCAACCATAAAAGTGCATGACAACCTCTGCTTCCCTCTACGAAGGGCCTATCTTTTACTATTATCTTCTACCCTTGTACAAGAGTCTTAGTGATCATCACCTTTCCTTTTTATACTTTTTCCTTTAGCAAGCACTTTGTGTTGGGGTGATCTGGATATATATATCCACTTGGATGTAGGCATTCATAAATTATTATTATTGTTGACTTTACCCTTGAGGGAAAAGGTTGGGAGGCAAAACTATAAGCCCCTATCTTTCTCTGTGTTCGATTAAAACTTTGGACCCGTAAATAACAAGTGAGTGTTAGCAATTGTGAAAGATTAAATGATAGTTGAGTATGTGGAGATTGCTAAATCAAAGCTCTGCCATAGACCCTTCCTGAAAATAAGATGAATTGCAATTGTTTGATGACTGAGAACATAGTTTGTTAGTTTTCAAGAAAGTTTATGGTCTATGCTTTAACATGTGAATAGCTAGTTACTTGATCATGAAAAGTTTTATGACATGAGCTACTGTTACGACGTATAATGATGCTAGAAAAGGTGACTGAAATTATCATTGATCAAACTTGTGCACCTGCTAGCATTCACACTTCATAAATTCTTTCTTTTATCATTTACCTACTCGAGGACAAGCAGGAATTAAGCTTGGGGATGCTGATACGTCTCCAACGTATCTATAATTTATAAAGTATTCATGCTATTATATTATCCATCTAGGATGTTTTATATGCATTTATATGCTATTTTATATGATTTTTGGGACTAACCTATTAACCTAGAGCACAGTGCCAGTTTCTGTTTTTTCCTTGTTTTTGCCTTTTACAGAAAAGGAATACCAAACGGAGTCCAATTGACGTGCCAATTTTTAATGATATTTTATTGACCAAAAGAAGACCCCGGAGCAAAAGAGTTGG
This sequence comes from Triticum aestivum, assembly GCF_018294505.1. NCBI lineage: Eukaryota > Viridiplantae > Streptophyta > Magnoliopsida > Poales > Poaceae > Triticum > Triticum aestivum. The sequence continues at coordinate 732,305,739 of NC_057801.1, forward strand.
GCCAGAAGAGTCCCAGGCTATCCATGAGGGTGGGGGCGCGCCCATCCCCCCCCCCCCACCACCACCACGGGCGCGTGGGCCTACCTCGTGGACGACTCGGGCACCTCCTTGACGTGAGACCTACGCCAAAAATTCCTATAGATAGTGAAACCTCCAGAAAATAACCGATATCGGGAGTTTTGCCGCCGCAAGCCTCTGCAGCCACCAAAAACCAATCGGGACCCTGTTCCGGCACCCTTCCGGAGGGGGATCCCTCACCGGTGGCCATCTTCATCATCCCAGCAATCTCCATGATGAGGAGGGAGTAGTTCACCCTCGAGGCTGAGGGTATGTACCAGTAGCTATGTGTTTGTTCTCTCTCTCTCTCTCTCTCTCTCTCTCTCTCTCTCTCTCTCGTGTTCTTGATTTGGCACGATCTTGATGTATCGTGAGCTTTGCTATTATAGTTGGATCTTATGATGTTTCTCCCCCTCTACTCTCTTGTAATGGATTGAGTTTTCCCATTGAACTTATCTTATCGGATTGAGTCTTTAAGGATT